>NC_092259.1:15429812-15572098 GCF_036320965.1 Panulirus ornatus
TGGATTTGTTTGCTGAAAAAAGACTGGTGATTGGGAATACCTGGTTTAAAACAGAGATATACACTAATCTATGTATGTGAGTAGGAGAGATGGTCTAAAGGCATCATTAGATTGCATTTTAATTGATAGGTGTGTAAAAGAGAGACATTTGGATGTCATTGTGTTTAGAGGGGCAGCTGGTGGGCTGTCTGATCACTGACTTTTGGAGATGAAGGTGAAGATTTGTAGAGGTTTTCAGAAAAGAAGAGAGAATGTTGGGGAGAAAGTTGTGAGAGTAAGGGAGCTTGGAAAGGACACTTGTGTGAGGAGGTACCAAGATATTTTGAGTGTAGAATGGCAAAAGGTCAGGGCAAATGACATGAGGGGAGTGGGTGAGGAATGGGAAGTATTTAGGGAAGTAATGATAGCATGTGCACGAGATGCATGTGGCATGAGAAAGGTGGGAGGTGGGAAGATTAGAAAGGGTTGTCAGTGGTGGAATGAAGAAGTAAAGTTACTAGTGAAAGAGAAAAGAAAGGCATTTAGATGATACTTGCAAGGAAGGAATGCAAATGACTGGGAGATGTATAAGAAAAAGCAGCAGGAGGTCAATAGGAAAGTGCAAGAGTTGAGAAATAGGGCAAATGATAGTTGGGGTGAGAGAGTATCATTAAACTTTAGGAAGAATGAAAAGATGTTTTAGAAGGAGATGAATAATGTGCATAAGAGAACAAATGGGAACATTGGTGAAGGGGGCAAGGGAGGAAGTAATAACAGGAGTGATGAAGTGAGGAGGAAGTGGAGGTTTGTTGAACATGTTTGATGATTTTGATGATAGAGTGGCAGATGTAGGGTGTTTTGGTCAGGATGGCGTGCAAAGTTAGAGTCAGGGAGAGAGGTTTGGTGAAGAGAGAAGAGGTGGTGAAAGCCATGCAGAAGATGAAATCTGTCAAGGCTCCGGGTTTGCATAGTAATGTAGTTGAATTCATTAAGAATTCATTAAATATATATATATATATATATATATATATATATATATATATATATATATATATATATATATATATATATATATATATTTTTTTTTTTATACTTAGTCGCTGTCTCCCGCGTTTGCGAGGTAACGCAAGGAAACAGACGAAAGAAATGGCCCAACCCCCCCCCCATACACATGTATATACATACGTCTACACACGCAAATATACATACCTACACAGCTTTCCATGGTTTACCCCAGACGCTTCACATGCCTTGATTCAATCCACTGACAGCACGTCAACCCCGGTATACCACATCGCTCCAATTCACTCTATTCCTTGCCCTCCTTTCACCCTCCTGCATGTTCAGGCCCCGATCACACAAAATCTTTTTCACTCCATCTTTCCACCTCCAATTTGGCCTCCCTCTTCTTCTTGCTCCCTCCACCTCCGACACATATATCCTCTTGGTCAATCTTTCCTCACTCATCCTCTCCATGTGCCCAAACCACTTCAAAACACCCTCTTCTGCTCTCTCAACCACGCTCTTTTTATTTCCACACATCTCTCTTACCCTTACGTTACTTACTCGATCAAACCACCTCACACCACACATAAAAAAAAAAAAAAAAAAATATATATATATATATATATATATATATATATATATATATATATATATATATATATATATATATATATTTATTATTTATTTATTTATTTTGCTTTGTCACTGTCTCCCGCGTTTGCGAGGTAGCGCAAGGAAACAGACGAAAGAAATGGCCTAACCCACCCCCATACACATGTATATACATACACGTCCACACACGCAAATATACATACCTATACATCTCAATGTACACATATATATACACACACAGACATATACATATATATCCATGCACACAATTCACACTGTCTGCCTTTATTCATTCCCATCGCCACCTCGCCACATATGGAATACCATCCCCCTCCCCCCTCATGTGTGCGAGGTAGCGCTAGGAAAAGACAACAAAGGCCCCATTCGTTCACACTCAGTCTCCAGCTGTCATGCAATAATGCCCAAAACCACAGCTCCCTTTCCACATCCAGGCCCCACACAACTTTCCATGGTTTACCCCAGATGCTTCACATGACCTGATTCAATCCACTGACATCACATCAACCCCGGTATACCACATCGATCCAATTCACTCTATTCCTTGCCAGCCTTTCACCCTCCTGCATGTTCAGGCCCAATCACTCAAAATCTTTTACTCTCCATCTTTCCACCTCCAATTTGGTCTCCCACTTCTCCTCGTTCCCTCCACCTCCGACACATATATCCTCTTGGTCAATCTTTCCTCACTCATTCTCTCCATGTGCCCAAACCATTTCAAAACACCCTCTTCTGCTCTCTCAACCACGCTCTTTTTATTTCCACACATCTTTCTTACCCTTACATTACTTACTCGATAAACCACCTCACACCACACATTGTCCTCAAACATCTCTTTTGCAGCACATCCACCCTCCTGCGCACAACTCTATCCATAGCCCACGCCTCGCAACCATACAACATTGTTGGAACCAACACTCACCTTTGAATTACTCACCTTTGCATTCAAATCACCCATCACTATAACCCGGACTTGTGCATCAAAACCACTAACACACTCATTCAGCTGCTCCCAAAACACTTGCCTCTCATGATCTTTCTTCTCATGCCCAGGTGCATATGCATCAATAATCACCCATCTCTCTCCATCGACTTTCAGTTTTACCCATATTAATTGAGAATTTACTTTCTTACTTTCTATCACATACTCCCACAACTCCTGTTTCAGGAGTACTGCTACTCCTTCCCTTGCACCTGTCCTCTCACTATCCCCTGACTTTACTCCCAAGACATTCCCAAACCACTCTTCCCCTTTACCCTTTAGCTTCGTTTCACTCAGTTTTACCCATATTAATCGAGAATTTACTTTCTTACATTCTATCACATACTCCCACAACTCCTGTTTCAGGAGTACTGCTACTCCTTCTCTCGCTCTTGTCCTCTCACTAACCCCTGACTTTACTCCCCAAGACATTCCCAAACCACTCTTCCCCTTTACCCTTTAGCTTCGTTTCACTCAGAGCCAAAACATCCAAGTTTCTTTCCTCAAACAAACTACCTATCTCTCCTTTTTTCACATCTTTGTTACATCCACACACATTTAGACACCCCAATCTGAGTATACAAGGAGGATGAGCACTCCCCACGTGACTCCTTCTGTTTCCCATTTTTAGAAAGTTAAAATACATGTGCCCAAACCATTTCAAAACACCCTCTTCTGCTCTCTCAACCATGCCCTTTTTATTTCCACACATCTCTCTTACCCTTACATCACTTACTCGATCAAACCACCTCACACCACACATTGTCCTCAAACATCTCATTTCCAGCACATCCACCCTCCTGTGCACAACTCTATCCATTACCCACGCCTCGCAACCATACAACATTGTTGGAACAACTATTCCTTCAAACATACCCATTTTTGCTTTCCGAGATAATGTTCTCGACTTCCACACATTCTTCAAGGCTCCCAGGATTTTTCGCCCCCTCCCCCACCCTATGATTCACTTTCGCTTCCATGGTTCCATCTGCTGCCAAATCCACTCCCAGATATCTAAAACACTTTACTTCCTCCAGTTTTTCTCCATTCAAACTTACCTCCCAATTGACTTGACCCTCAACCCTACTGTACCTAATAACCTTGCTCTTATTCACATTTACTCTTAACTTTCTTCTTTCACACACTTTACCAAACTCAGTCACCAGCTTCTGCAGTTTCTCACATGAATCAGCCACCAGTGCTATATCATCAGCGAACAACAACTGACTCACTTCACAAGCTCTCTCATCCACAACAGACTTCATACTTGCCCCTCTTTCCAAAACTCTTGCATTCACCTCCCTAACAACACCATCCATAAAAAAATTAAACAACCATGGAGACATCACACACCCCTGCCGCAAACCTACATTCACAGAGAACCAATCACTTTCCTCTCTTCCTACACGTACACATGCCTTACATCCTCGATAAAAACTTTTCATTGCTTCTAACAACTTGCCTCCCACACCATATATTCTTAATACCTTCCACAGAGCATCTCTATCAACTCTATCAGATGCCTTCTTCAGATCCATAAATGCTACATACAAATCCATTTGCTTTTCTAAGTATTTCTCACATACATTCTTCAAGGCAAACACCTAATCCACACATCCTCTATCACTTCTGAAACCACACTGCTCTTCCCCAATCTGATGCTCTGTACATGCCTTCACCCTCTCAATCAATACCCTCCCATATATTTTACCAGGAATACTCATCAAACTTATACCTCTGTAATTTGAGCACTCACTCTTATCCCCTTTGCCTTTGTACAATGGCACTATGCACGCATTCCGCCAATCCTCAGGCACCTCACCATTAGTCATACATACATTAAATAACCTTACCAACCAGTCAACAATACAGTCACCCCCCTTTTTTAATAGATTCCACTGCAATACCATCCAAACCTGCTGCCTTGCCGGCTTTCATCTTCCCCAAAGCTTTTACTACCTCTTCTCTGTTTACCAAATCATTTTCCCTAACCCTCTCACTTTGCACACCACCTCGACCAAAACACCCTATATCTGCCACTCTATCATCAAACACAGTCAACAAACCTTCAAAATACTCACTCATTCTCCTCACATCACCACTAGTTGTTGTGACCTCCCCATTAGCGCCCTTCACTGAAGTTCCCATTTGCTCCCTTGTCTTACTGGAGGAAGTAAAGTATTTTAGATATCTGGGAATGGATCTGGCAGCAGATGGAACCATGGAAACGGAAGTGAATCATAGGGTGGGGGAGGGGGACAAAAATCCTGGGAGCCTTGAAGAATGTGTGGAAGTCGAGAAGCAAAAATGGCTATGTTGGAAGGAATAGTGGTTCCAACAATGTTGTATGGTTGCAAGGCGTGGGCTATGGATAGAGTTGTGCGCAGGAGGGTGGATGTGATGGAAATGAGATGTTTGAGGACAATGTGCGGTGTGAGGTGGTTTGATCGAGTAAGTAATGTGACCAAACCATTTCAAAACACCCTCTTCTGCTCTCTCAACCACACTCTTTTTATTACCACACATCTCTCTTACCCTATTATTACTTACTTGATGAAACCATCTCACACCACATATTGTCCTCAAACATCTCATTTCCAGCACATCCACCCTCCTCCGCACAACTCTATCCATAGACTACGCCTCACAACCATGTAACATTGTTGAAACCACTATTCCTTCAAACATACCCATTTTTGCTTTCCGAGATAATGTTCTCGACTTCCACACCTCCTTCAACGCTCCCAGAACTTTCGCCTCCTCCCCCACCCTATAATTCACTTCTGCTTCCATGGTTCCATCCGCTGCCAAATCCACTCCCAGATATCTAAAACACTTCACTTCCTCTAGCTTTTCTCTATTCAAACTTACCTCCCAAATGACTTGTCCCTCAACCCTACTGTACCTAATAACCTTGCTCTTATTCACATTTACTCTCAGCTTTCTTCTTTCACACACTTTACCAAACTCAGTCATCGGTTTCTGCAGTTTCTCACATGAATCAGCCACCAGCGCTGTATCATCAGCGAACAACAACTGACTCACTTCCCAAGCTCTCTCTCATTCACAAGACAAGCATACTTGCCCCTCTTTCCAAAACTCTTGCATTTACCTCCCTAACAACCCCATCCATAAACAAATTAAACAACCATGGACACATCACAAATCCCTGCCGCAAACCAACATTCACTGAGAACCAATCACTTTCCTCTCTTCCTACACGTACACATGCCTTACATCCTCGATAAAAACTTTTCACTGCTTCTAACAACTTGCCTACCACACCATATATTCTTAATACCTTCCACAGAGCATCTCTATCACATGCCTTCTCCAGATCCATAAATGCCACATACAAATCCATTTGCTTTTCTAAGTATTTCTCACATACATTCTTCAAAGCAAACACCTGATCCACACATCCTCTACCACTTTTGAAACCACACTGCTCTTCCCCAATCTGATGCTCTGTACATGCCTTCACCCTCTCAATCAATACTCTCCCATATAATTTCCCAGAAATACTCAACAAACTTATACCTCTGTAATTTGAGCACTCACTTTTATCCCCTTTGCCTTTGTACAATGGCACTATGCAAGCATTCCGCCAATCCTCAGGCACCTCACCATGAGACATACATACATTAAAAAACCTTACCAACCAGTCAACAATAGTCACCCCTTTTTTAATAAATCCTACTGCATTATCATCCAAACCTGCTGCCTTGCTGGCTTTCATCTTCGGCAAAGCTTTTACTACCTCTTCTCTCTTTACCAAATCATTTTCCCTAACCCTCTCACTTTGGACATCACCTCGACCAAAACACCCTATATCTGCCACTCTATTATCAAACACATTCAACAAACCTTCAAACTACTCACTCTTTCTCCTTCTCACATCACCATTACTTGTTATCACCTCCCCATTAGCTCCCTTCACTGAAGTTCCCACTTTCTCCCTTGTCTTACGCACTTTGTTTACCTACTTCCAAAACATCTTTTTATTCTCCCTAAAATTTAATGATAGTCTCTCACCCCAACTCTCATTTGCCCTCTTTTTCACCTCTTGCACCTTTCTCTTGACCTCCTGCCTCTTTCTTGCATACATCTCCCACTCATTTGCATTATTTCCCTGCAAAAACCGTCCAAATGCCTCTCTCTTCTCTTTCACCAATAATCTTACTTCTTCATCCCACCACTCACTACCCTTTCTAATCTGCCCACCTCCCATGCTTCTCACGCCACAAGCATCTTTTGCGTAAGCCATCACTGCTTCCCTAAATACATCCCATTCCTCTCCCACTCCCCTTACGTCCAAAGTTCTCACCTTTTTTCATTCTGTACTCAGTCTCTCCTGGTACTTCCTCAAACAAGTCTCCTTTCCAAGCTCACTTACTTTCACCACTCATCACTCTTTTCACCCCAACATTCTCTATTCTCTTCTGAAAACCTCTACAAATCTTCACCTTCGCCTCCACAAGATAATGATCAGACATCCCTCCAGTTGCACCTCTCAGCACATTAACATCCAAAAGTCTCTCTTTCGCATGCCTATCAATTAACACGTAATCCAATAACGCTCTCTGGCCATCTCTCCTACTTACATACGTATACTTATGTATATTTCTCTTTTTAAACCAGGTATTCCCAATCAACAGTCCTTTTTCAGCACATAAATCTACAAGCTCTTCACCATTTCCAACAATGAACACCACATGTACACCAATTATTCCCTCAACTGCCACATTACTCACCTTTGCATTCAAATCATCCATCACTATAACCCGGTCACTTGCATCAAAACTACTAACACACTCACTTAGCTGCTCCCAAAACACTTGCCTCTCACAATCTTTCTTCTCATGCCCAGGTGCATATGCACCAATAATCACCCATCTCTTTCTATCAGCTTTCAGTTTTACCCATATCAATCTAGAGTTTACTTTCTTACACTCGATCACATACTTCCACCACTCCTGTTTCGGGAGTAGTGCTCCTCTCACTAACCCCTGACTTTACTCCCAAGACATTCCCAAACCACTCTTCCCCTTTACAATTGAGCTTCACTTCACTCAGAGCCAAAACATCCAGGTTCCTTTCCTCAAACATACTACCTATCTCTCCTTTTTTCCCACCTTGGCTATGTCCACACACATTTAGACACCCCAATCTGAGACTTTGAGGAGGATGAGCACTCCCCGCGTGACTCCTCCTTCTGTTTCCCCTTTTAGAAAGTTAAAATACAAGAAGGGTAGGGTTTCCAGCCCCCCGCCCCTGTCCCCTTCAGTCGCCTTCTACGACACGTGAGGAATGCATGGGAAGTATTCTTTCTCCCCTATCCCCAGGGATATATATATTTTTCATTATCATTTTTTGCTTTGTCGCTGTCTCCCGCGTTAGCGAGGCAGTGCAAGGAAACAGACGAAAGAATGGCCCAACCCACCCACATACTCATGTATATACATACACGTCCACATACGCAAATATACATACCTATACATCTCAACGTATATTTTTTTTTTTTTTTGCTTTGTCGCTGTCTCCCGCGTTTGCGAGGTAGCGCAAGGAAACAGACGAAAGAAATGGCCCAACCCACCCCCATACACATGTATATACATACGTCCACACACGCAAATATACATACCTACACAGCTTTCCATGGTTTACCCCAGATGCTTCACATGCCTTGATTCAATCCACTGACAGCACGTCAACCCCGGTATACCACATCGCTCCAATTCACTCTATTCCTTGCCCTTCTTTCACCCTCCTGCATGTTCAGGCCCCGATCACTCAAAATCTTTTTCACTCCATCTTTCCACCTCCAATTTGGTCTCACACTTCTCCTCGTTCCCTCCACCTCCGACACATATATCCTCTAGGTCAATCTTTCCTCACTCATTCTCTCCATGTGACCAAGCCATTTCAAAACACACTCTTCTGCTCTCTCAACCACACTCTTTTTATTACCAAACATCTCTATTACCCTATTATTACTTAATCAAACCACCTCACACCACATATTGTCCTCAAACATCGCATTTCCAGCGCATCCACCCTCCTGCGCACAACTCTATCCATTGCCCACTCCTTGCAACCATACAACATTGTTGGAAAAACTATTCCTTTAAACATACCCATTTTTGCTTTCCAAAATATTGTTCTCCACTTCCACACATTCTTCAACACTCCCAGAACTTTCGCCCCCTCCCCCACCCTATGATTCACTTCCGCTTCCATGGTTCCATCCACTGCCAAACCCACTCCCAGATATCTAAAACACTTCACTTCCACCAGCTTTTCTCTATCCAAACTTACCTCCCAAGTGACTTGACCCTCAACCCTAATGTACCTAATAACCTTGCTCTTATTCACATTCACTCTCAACTTTCTTCTTTCACACACTTTACCAAACTCAGTCACCAGCTTCTGCAGTTTCTCACATGAATCAGCCACCAGCGCTGTATCATCAGCGAACAACAACTGACTCACTTCCCAAGCTCTTCCATCCACAACAGACTGCATACTTGCCCCTCTTTCCAAAAACTCTTGCATTCACCTCCCTAACAACACCATCCATAAACATCACACACCCCTGCCGCAAACCTACATTCACTGAGAACCAATCACTTTCCTCTCTTCCTACACGTACACATGCCTTACATCCTCGATAAAAACTTTTCACTGCTTCTAACAACTTGCCTCCCACACCATATATTCTTAATACCTTCCACAGAGCATCTCTATCAACTCTATCATATGCCTCCTCCAGATCCATAAATGCTACATACAAATCCATTTGCTTTTCTAAGTATTTCTCACATACAGTTTTCAAAGCAAACACCTGATCCACATATTCTCTATCACTTCTGAAACCACACAGCTCTTCCCCAATCTGATGCTCTGTACATGCCTTCACCCTCTCAATCAATACCCTCCCATACAATTTCCTAGGAATATATGAGAGGACAAGAGCAAGGGAAGGAGTAGCAGTAATCCTGAAACAGGAGTTGTGGGAGTATGTGATAGAATGTAAGAAAGTAAATTCTCGATTAATATGGGTAAAACTGAAAGTTGATGAAGAGAGATGGGTGATTATTGGTGCATATGCACCTGGGCATGAGAAGAAAGATCATGAGAGGCAAGTGTTTTGGGAGCAGCTGAATGAGTGTGTTAGTGGTTTTGATGCACGAGACCGGGTTATAGTGATGGGTGATTTGAATGCAAAGGTGAGTAATGTGGCAGTTGAGGGAATAATTGGTATACATGAGGTGTTCAGTGTTGTAAATGGAAATGGTGAAGAGCTTGTAGATTTATGTGCTGAAAAAGGACTGATGATTGGGAATACCTGGTTTAAAAAGCGAGATATACATAAGTATACGTATGTAAGTAGGAGAGATGGCCAGAGAGTGTTATTGGATTACGTGTTAATTGACAGGCGCGCGAGAGAGACTTTTGGATGTTAATGTGCTGAGAGGTGCAACTGGAGGGATGTCTGATCATTATCTTGTGGAGGCTAAGGTGAAGATTTGTATGGGTTTTCAGAAAAGAAGAGTGAATGTTGGGGTGAAGAGGGTGGTGAGAGTAAGTGAGCTTGGGAAGGAGACTTGTGTGAGGAAGTACCAGGAGAGACTGAGTACAGAATGGAAAAAGGTGAGAACAATGGAAGTAAGGGGAGTGGGGGAGGAATGGGATGTATTTAGGGAATCAGTGACGGATTGCGGAAAAGATGCTTGTGGCATGAGAAGAGTGGGAGGTGGGTTGATTAGAAAGGGTAGTGAGTGGTGGAATGAAGAAGTAAGAGTATTAGTGAAAGAGAAGAGAGAGGCATTTGGACAATTTTTGCAGGGAAAAAATGCAATTGAGTGGGAGATGTATAAAAGAAAGAGACAGGAGGTCAAGAGAAAAGTTGTATAGAAGAAAGAGACAGGAGGTCAAGAGAAAGGTGCAAGAGGTGAAAAAAAGGGCAAATGAGAGTTGGGGTGAGAGAGTATCATTAAATTTTAGGGAGAATAAAAAGATGTTCTGGAAGGAGGTAAATAAAATGCGTAAGACAAGGGAGCAAAGGGGAACTTCAGTGAAGGGCGCAAATGGGGAGGTGATAACAAGTAGTGGTGATGTGAGAAGGAGATGGAGTGAGTATTTTGAAGGTCTGTTGAATGTGTTTGATGATAGAGTGGCAGATATAGGGCGTTTTGGTCGAGGTGGTGTGCAAAGTGAGAGGGTTAGGGAAAATGATTTGGTAAACAGAGAAGAGGTAGTAAAAGCTTTGCGGAAGATGAAAGCCGGCAAGGCAGCAGGTTTGGATGGTATTGCAGTGGAATTTATTAAAAAAGGGGGTGACTGTATTGTTGACTGGTTGGTAAGGTTATTTAATGTATGTATGACTCATGGTGAGGTGCCTGAGGATTGGCGGAATGCGTGCATAGTGCCATTGTACAAAGGCAAAGGGGATAAGAGTGAGTGCTCAAATTACAGAGGTATAAGTTTGTTGAGTATTCCTAGTAAATTATATGGGAGGGTATTGATTGAGAGGGTGAAGGCATGTACAGAGCATCAGATTGGGGAAGAGCAGTGTGGTTTCAGAAGTGGTAGAGGATGTGTGGATCAGGTGTTTGCTTTGAAGAATGTATGTGAGAAATACTTAGAAAAGCAAATGGATTTGTATGTAGCATTTATGGATCTGGAGAAGGCATATGATAGAGTTGATAGAGATGCTCTGTGGAAGGTATTAAGAATATATGGTGTGGGAGGCAAGTTGTTAGAAGCAGTGAAAAGTTTTTATCGAGGATGTAAGGCATGTGTACGTGTAGGAAGAGAGGAAAGCGATTGGTTCTCAGTGAATGTAGGTTTGCGGCAGGGGTGTGTGATGTCTCCATGGTTGTTTAATTTGTTTATGGATGGGGTTGTTAGGGAGGTGAATGCAAGAGTTTTGGGAAGAGGGGCAAGTATGAACTCTGTTGGGGATGAGAGAGCTTGGGAAGTGAGTCAGTTGTTGTTCGCTGATGATACAGCACTGGTGGCTGATTCATGTGAGAAACTGCAGAAGCTGGTGACTGAGTTTGGTAAAGTGTGTGAAAGAAGAAAGTTAAGAGTAAATGTGAATAAGAGCAAGGTTATTAGGTACAGTAGGGTTGAGGGTCAAGTCAATTGGGAGGTGAGTTTGAATGGAGAAAAACTGGAGGAAGTGAAGTGTTTTAGATATCTGGGAGTGGATCTGGCAGCGGAAGGAACCATGGAAGCAGAAGTGGATCATAGGGTGGGGGAGGGGGCGAAAATTCTGGGAGCCTTGAAGAATGTGTGGAAGTCGAGAACATTATCTTGGAAAGCAAAAATGGGTATGTTTGAAGGAATAGTGGTTCCAACAATGTTGTATGGTTGTGAGGCATGGGCTATGGATAGAGTTGTGCGCAGGAGGATGGATGTGCTGGAAATGAGATGTTTGAGGACAATGTGTGGTGTGAGGTGGTTTGATCGAGTAAGTAACGTAAGGGTAAGAGAGATGTGTGGAAATAAAAAGAGCGTGGTTGAGAGAGCAGAAGAGGGTGTTTTGAAATGGTTTGGGCACATGGAGAGAATGAGTGAGGAAAGATTGACCAAGAGGATATATGTGTCGGAGGTGGAGGGAACGAGGAGAAGAGGGAGACCAAATTGGAGGTGGAAAGATGGAGTGAAAAAGATTTTGTGTGATCGGGGCCTGAACATGCAGGAGGGTGAAAGAAGGGCAAGGAATAGAGTGAATTGGAGTGATGTGGTATACCGGGGTTGACGTGCTGTCGGTGGATTGAATCAAGGCATGTGAAGCGTCTGGGGTAAACCATGGAAAGCTGTGTAGGTATGTATATTTGCGTGTGTGGACGTATGTATATACATGTGTATGGGGGTGGGTTGGGCCATTTCTTTCGTCTGTTTCCTTGCGCTACCTCGCAAACGCGGGAGACAGCGACAAAGCAAAAAAAAAAAAAAAAAAAAAAAAAAAAAAAAAAAAGAAAATATATATATGTTTTGGAAGGAGGTATATAAAGTGCATAAAATAAGGGAGCAAATGGGAACTTCAGTGAAGGGGGCTATTGGGGAGGTGATAACAAGTAGTGGTGATGTGAGGAGATGGAGTGAGTATTTTGAAGGTTTCTCGAATGTGTTTGATGATAGAGTGGCAGATATAAGGTGTTTTGGTCGAGGTGGTGTACAAAGTGAGAGGGTTAGGGAAAATGATTTGGTAAACAGAGAAGAGGTAGTAAAAGCTTTGCGGAAGATGAAAGCCAGCAAGGCAGCAGGTTTGGATATTGCAGTGGAATTTATTAAAAAAGGGGGTGACTGTATTGTTGACTGGTTGGTAAGGTTATCTAATGTATGTATGATTCATGGTGAGGTGCCTGAGGGTTGGTGCAATGATTGCATAGTGCCATTGTACAAAGGCAAAGGGGATAAGAGTGAGTTCTCAAATTACAGAGGTATAAGTTTGATGAGTATTCCTGGTAAATTATATGGGAGGGTATTGATTGAGAGGGTGAAGGCATGTACAGAGCATCAGACTGGGGAAGAGCAGTGTGGTTTCAGAAGTGGTAAAGGATGTGGGGATCAGGTGTTTGCTTTGAAGAATGTATGTGAGAAATACTTAGAAAAGCAATTGGATTTGTACGTAGCATTTATGGATCTGGAGAAGGCATATGATTGAGTTGATAGAGATGCTCTGTGGAAGGTATTTAGAATATATGGTGTGGGAGGCAAGTTGTTAGAGCAGTGAAAAGTTTTTATCGAGGATGTAAGGCATGTGTACGTGTAGGAAGAGAGGAAAGTGATTGGTTCTCAGTGAATGTAGGTTTGCGGCAGGGGTGTGTGATGTCTCCATGGTTGTTTAATTTGTTTATGGATGGGGTTGTTACGGAGGTGAATGCAAGAGTTTTGGAAAGAGGGGAAGTATGCAGTCTGGTCTGGATGAGAGAGCTTGGGAAGTGAGTCAGTTGTTGTTCGCTGATGATACAGCACTGGTG
Organism: Panulirus ornatus; assembly: GCF_036320965.1. Classification (NCBI taxonomy): domain Eukaryota; kingdom Metazoa; phylum Arthropoda; class Malacostraca; order Decapoda; family Palinuridae; genus Panulirus; species Panulirus ornatus. The sequence goes on from NC_092259.1 coordinate 15,443,403, forward strand.
GCTGATTCATGTGAGAAACTGCAGAAGCTGGTGACTGAGTTTGGTAAAGTGTGTGAAAGAAGAAAGTTAAGAGTAAATGTGAATAAGAGCAAGGTTATTAGGTACAGTAGGGTTGAGGGTCAAGTCAATTGGGAGGTAAGTTTGAATGGAGAAAAACTGGAGGAAGTAAAGTGTTTTAGATATCTGGGAGTGGATTTGGCAGCGGATGGGACCATGGAATCAGAAGTGAATCATAGGGTGTGGGAGGGGGCGAAAATTCTGGGAGCCTTGAAGAATGTGTGGAAGTCGAGAACATTATCTCGGAAAGCAAAAATGGGTATGTTTGAAGGAATAGTGGTCCCAACAATGTTGTATGGTTGTGGGGCGTGGGCTATGGATAGAGTTGTGGAGGAGGGTGGATGTGCTGGAAATGAGATGTTTGAGGACAATATGTGGTGTGAGGTGGTTTGATCGAGTAAGCAATAATAGGGTAAGAGAGATGTGTGGCAATAAAAAGAGTGTGGTTGAGGGAGCAAAAGAGGGTGTTTTGAAATGGTTTGGTCACATGGAGAGAATGAGTGAGGAAAGATTGACCAAGAGGATATATGTGTTGGAGGTGGAGGGAACGAGAAATGGGAGACCAAATTGGAGATGGAAAGATGGAGTGAAAAAGATTTTGAGTGATTGGGGCCTAAACATGCAGGAGGGTGAAAGGCATGCAAGGAATAGAGTGAATTGGAACGATGTGGTATACCGGGGTCTATGTGCTGTCAATGGATTGAACCAGGGCATGTGAAGCGTCTGGGGTAAACCATGGAAAGTTTTGTGGGGCCTGGATGTGGAAAGGGAGCTGTGGTTTCGGTGCATTATTACATGACAGCTAGAGACTGAGTGTGAACGAATGGGCCTTTGTTGTCACTTCTAGCACTACCTCGCACACATAAGGGGGGAGGGGGTTGTTATTTCATGTGTGGCGAGGTGGCAATGGAAATGAATAAAGGCAGACAGTATGAATTATGTATATGTGTATATATGTATGTATATATGTGTGTATATTTTTTTTTTTTTTTTTTTTTTTTTATACTTTGTCGCTGTCTCCCGCGTTTGCGAGGTAGCGCAAGGAAACAGACGAAAGAAATGGCCCAACCCCCCCCCCCATACACATGTACATACACACGTCCACACACGCAAATATACATACCTACACACCTTTCCATGGTTTACCCCAGACGCTTCACATGCCCTGATTCACTCCACTGACAGCACGTCAACCCCTGTATACCACATCGCTCCAATTCACTCTATTCCTTGCCCTCCTTACACCCTCCTGCATGTTCAGGCCCCGATCACACAAAATCTTTTTCACTCCATCTTTCCACCTCCAATTTGGTCTCCCTCTTCTCCTCGTTCCCTCCACCTCCGACACATATATCCTCTTGGTCAATCTTTCCTCACTCATTCTCTCCATGTGACCAAACCATTTCAAAACACCCTCTTCTGCTCTCTCAACCACGCTCTTTTTATTTCCACACATCTCTCTTACCCTTACGTTACTTACTCGATCAAACCACTTCACACCACACATTGTCCTCAAACATCTCATTTCCAGCACATCCATCCTCCTGCGCACAACTCTATCCATAGCCCACGCCTCGCAACCATACAACATTGTTGGAACCACTATATATATATATATGTGTGTATATATATATGTATACGTTGAGATGTATAGGTATGTATATTTGCGTGTGTGGACGTGTATGTATATACATGTGTATGTGGGTGGGTTGGGCCATTCTTTCATCTGTTTCCTAGCGCTACCTTGCTAACGCGGGAGACGACGACAAAGCAAAATAAAAAAAATAATAACATATATATATTTCATTAATATTTGAAAACAGCTTGCATACACAATATAATAATAATAATGGAACTACTGCAGTGAAAGGGTTAAATGTAAAGGGAAGAAAGGCTAGACATAAGTGTGACTGATTTGTTTTTGTTAAGAAGGAAATGTGAATAAAAAAATTCTTTTAATTTTGGAAATCCTGTAATATCTGTAAACTTTTCATTCTTATTTCTGAGCCTCCCCATTTATTTATCTATCTTTACCTCTGATGCCTGTTTACAACAGGAACTCCCTCAAGCCCTTAAGGGGGTGGCCACAGCAACTGAGTCACCATAACTCGTGAATTCCAGTACCTTTTAGCCTTTAGTGCCTCACCCTTAATGGGCCACTGGCGGAAGGCAACTCTAGTGCAGTGTTTGCAGAGGCTTCTACCTAATGTTTCAACTAAAGACTTCTACCTATTGCTACTGCCAAGTATTCCTAACAACTACTTCTACCAAATGTTTCTACCTAATGCTCCTGCCTAAATGTTCCTACCTACCACTTCGATCTACTGCTCCTACTATTTTGCCAAAAGGATGGACTAGCGCATAGTACTCACTGCTGGAATCTCCAGCATTACAAAGAATGAGCTAGGTGTTATTAAGTGTTATGTAAGACAAAGGAGACTGTATGTTTGTGGTCAAAATGACACCCCACATGTGGGTGAGGCAAACCAAAAAGACAGCTAATGGCATCAGAGAAGTATAATTTGACAACCACTTAAGTGCTTTCTCACTACAAAGCTGTCATTAACCCTCCCGATACCCAGGCTGGTAATGTAACTACCAGGTCGTTGGCTGCCTACCATCTAATACCTACAACCCCCAACAAGAGTCTTGAGATGATACAACAGAGCTTACTCATATACCATGTTTTCCCTTGTAAATTTAGCTTCCAATGTGCATTTCATATTCATCTAATGCACACGAAAACAATATTTGTGGGAAATATGGAGAGGTCATTATAGTTATGTTCAAGTACAATGTACATTCTTCCACAAAGAGACTGTTTTGCAGCAAAAAAAGAGTAAAAATTAATGTGTTAATGACTTAATATTCTGAACTCACCAGATATACCAGCCTCTGTTAGTGCTGTGGTATAAGGACAGCCAACAGGACACTTCACTTCTGTATCCCTAGCTAAACTTATTAGGCAGTCACAGCAAAAGGTATGACCACAGCTGAGAATCTTGGGTTTGTGCTGCCATTCGTCAAAGGCAGCACCACATATACTACACAGTGCTGGATCTTTCTGCAAGGAAAAGTAAAACATTAACCCATTATCTTACAATGCAATAATATGTGGGAACTTGAGAGGCCAGTTCTCTCCCCACCTGATGGTTCCTGTCTATGATAACAATCACACTGCAGTCCAACTTAAATGGACTAACTCAAATTCTAAACCCTTATGATATCTTCAAGATTGCCATATTAAATTCCAAAGATCAGTCTAACTGAACAACAATCAACATCATAAAATGTCTTCTGTAGTACTGCTGCGAGCAGCATGTGTCAACTTTTCACACCTAAGATTAAATTACCACTTAATATGTAGTAATATTGGCAGCCCATAAAGGTCTTTTCTGTCACCTGGCAGAAACAGGAAAAATTTCTCAGCTCATCTTAAAGTTTTACCATAGCGTACAATCATCCCTCAAACTCTCAGGTCGTGCATACACTAATCTCATGGAAAATATATAGAATGCTGGATGACCTTAGAGATGAGAAGGACAACTCACATGATGTATCAGCTGATAAGGAAAGCAAAGAACAATACCTGGTGGTACATGAAGAAATAAGAAACACAGAGTGTTTTCAGCAAAACTGAGGGGGAACAGACTGTAACAACAGTGCCAAATTTTCATGGATGTAATCCTGGGGTAATACATGATTTTGGTGTAACAGCTAACAATACGCCCTTATTCCCCCTATTGCATCTTTTCAACTTAAAATGTCTTGGACTTGCAAAATGTATGTTTTTTATCTATGATAAATTTGGTAAAGGAAAAATCTTTTACCTTTATATCCTTGTTGTATAAAGTACAAGTATGAAGTCTGTTGTGGATGAGAGAGCTTGGGAAGTGAGTCAGTTGTTGTTCGCTGATGATACAGCACTGGTGGCTGATTCATGTGAGAAACTGCAGAAGCTGGTGACTGAGTTTGGTAAAGTGTGTGAAAGAAGAAAGTTAAGAGTAAATGTGAATAAGAGCAAGGTTATTAGGTACAGTAGGGTTGAGGGTCAAGTCAATTGGGAGGTAAGTTTGAATGGAGAAAAACTGGAGGAAGTAAAGTGTTTTAGATATCTGGGAGTGGATCTGGCAGTGGATGGAACCATGGAAGTGGAAGTGAATCATAGGGTGGGGGAGGGGGCGAAAATCCTGGGAGCCTTGAAGAATGTGTGGAAGTCAAGAACGTTATCTCGGAAAGCAAAAATGGGTATGTTTGAAGGAATAGTGGTTCCAAAAATGTTGTATGGTTGCGAGGTGTGGGCTATGGATTGAGTTGTGTGCAGGAGGATGGATGTGCTGGAAATGAGATGTTTGAGGACAATGTGTGGTGTGAAGTGGTTTGATCGAGTAAGTAATGTAAGGGTAAGAGAGATGTGTGGAAATAAAAAGAGCTTGGTTGAGAGAGCAGAAGAGGGTGTTTTGAAATGGTTTGGGCACATGGAGAGAATGAGTGAGGAAAGATTGACCAAGAGGATATATGTGTCGGAGGTGGAGGGAACGAGGAGAAGTGGGAGACCAAACTGGAGGTGGAAAGATGGAGTGAAAAAGATTTTGTGTGATCAGGGCCTGAACATGCAGGAGGGTGAAAGGAGGGCAAGGAATAGAGTGAATTGGATCGATGTGGTATACCGGGGTTGACGTGCTGTCAGTGGATTGAATCAGGGCATGTGAAGCGTCTGGGGTAAACCATGGAAAGTTGTGTGGGGCCTGGATGTGGAAAGGGAGCTGTGGTTTCGGGCATTATTGCATGACAGCTAGAGACTGAGTGTGAACGAATGGGGCCTTTGTTGTCTTTTCCTAGTGCTACCTCGCACACATGAGGGGGGAGGGGATGGTATTCCATGTGTGGCGAGGTGGCGATGGGGATGAATAAAGGCAGACAGTGTGTATTGTGTGCATGGGTATATATGTATGTGTCTGTGTTTGTATATATATGTGTACATTGAGATGTATAGGTATGTATATTTGCGTGTGTGGATGTGTATGTATATACATTGTGTATGGGGGTGGGTTGGGCCATTTCTTTCGTCTGTTTCCTTGCGCTACCTCGCAAACGCGGGAGACAGCGACAAAGCAAAATAAATAAATAGAAATAAAAATTTATTCTAACAAAATCTTAACAAAATTATAAATGACAGCTAGAGAATGAGTGTGAAAAAATGTGGCCTTTTTGTCTGTATTCTTGACACTACCTCACTGAAACAGGGGATAGTGATGCTGTTTTCCTGAGGGGCAGGGCAGCGACAAGAATGGATGAAAGTAAGCAAGTATGAATATGTACATGTGTATGTATGTAGTGTCTGCATATGTGTGTATATGTATGGGGAGGAGGCATATGATAAGAGTTGATAGAGATGCTCTGTGGAAGGTATTAAGAACATATGGTGTGGAAGGCAAGTTCTTAGAAGCAGTGAAAAGTTTTTATCGAGGATGTAAGGCATGTGTATGTATAGGAAGAAAGGAAAGTGATTGGTTCTCAGTGAATGTAGGTTTGCGGCAGGGGTGTGTGATGTCTCAATGGTTCTTTAATTTGTTTATGGATGGGATTGTAAGGGAGGTGAATGCAAGTTTTGGAAAGAGGGGCAAGTATGCAGTCTGTTGTGGATGAGAGAGCGTGGGAAGCGAGTCAGTTGTTGTTCGCTAATGATATAGCGCTGGTGGCTGATTTGGGTGAGAAACTGCAGAAGCTGGTGACTGAGTTTGGCAAAGTGTGTGAAAGAAGAAAGCTGAGAGTAAATGTCGATAAGAGCAAGGTTATTAGGTACAGTAGGGTTGAGGGACAAGTCAATTGGGAGGTAAGTTTGAATGGAGAAAAACTGGAGGAAGTGAAGTGTTTTAGATATCTGGGAGTGGATTTGACAGCGAATGGAACCATGGAAGCGGAAGTGAATTATAGGGTGGGGGAGGGGGCGAAAGTTCTGGGAGCGTTGAAGAATGTGTGGAAGTCGAGATCATTATCTCGGAAAGCAAAAATGGGTATGTTTGAAGGAATAGTGGTTCCAACAATGTTATATGGTTGCGAAGCGTGGGCTATAGATAGAGTTGTGCGGAGGAGGGTGGATGTGCTGGAAATGAGATGTTTGAGGACAATATGTGGTGTGAGGTGGTTTGACTGAGTAAGCAATAACAGGGTAAAAGAGATGTGTAGTAACAAAAAAGAGTGTGGTTGAGAGAGTAGAAGAGGGTGTTTTGAAATGGTTTGGTCACAAGGAGAGAATGAGTGAGGAAAGATTGACAAAGAGCATAAATGTGTCAGAAGTGGAGGGTACAAGAAGTGTGAGGCCAAATTGGAGGTGGAAAGATGGAGTGAAAAAGATTTTGAGTGATCAGGGCCTGAACATGCAGGAGGGTGAAAGAGGTGCAAGGAAGAGAGTGAATTGGAACGATGTGGTATACCGGGGTCGACTTGCTGTCAATGGATTGAATCAGGGCATGTGAAGCGTCTGGGGTAAACCATGGAAAGTTCTGTGGGGCCTGGATGTGAAAGGGAGCTGTGGTTTCAGTGCATTATTACATGACAGCTAGAGACTGAGTGTGAATGAATGGGGCCTTTGTTGTCTTTTCCTAGCGCTACCTTGCGCACATGAGGGGGGAGGGGGTTATTATTTCATGTGTGGCAGGGTGGCGATGGGAATGAATAAAGGCAGACAGTATGAATTATGTACATGTGTATATATGTATATGTCTGTGTGTGTATATATATATGTATACATTGAGATGTATAGGTATGTATATTTGCATGTGTGGATGTGTATGTATACACGTGTATGTGGGTGGGTTGGGCCATTCTTTCGTCTGTTTCCTTGTGCTACCTCGCTAATGCTGGAGACAGCGACAAAGCAAAATAAATAAAAATAAATAAATATGTATATGTCTCTGTATGTATATGTATGCATAAGTTGAAATGTATAGGTATGTAATGTATATGTGCATGTGTGGGGGTTTATGTATATACATGTGTATGTGGGTGGGTAGGGCCATTCTTTCCTCTGTTTCCTTGCGCTACCTCACTAACACAGGAGATGGCAATTAAGATTACGTATAATAATGTGTGCATGAGTGGATGAGCCATTCTTCATCTATTTCCTGGCGCTACCTCGCTGATGCAGGAAACAGTGATTAATGTACAATAATAATAAAATAAATGTCAGGATATCTTTTAGTATGTTTGTTAATATTAACATACTTCAAAATATTTTTGCATCCCACTAACTGGCAAACTACATTATTCTCTCTCATCCACCAGTAAACAAATGAAGGCAATCAAATGCTTGTTCTCACCACAGTTAGTTATCTCATTCTTACCAGTTCTTCCTCGTGTGTTTAGAGAATATTAGTAAGGAAGGACATAACCCACTTCAGTAAATGTGTAGTGTGGATGAAAGTGGCATGATCTGAAAAGAATGCCAGCCAGTAAAGAAGAAAAGACTGCTCTAGGATTTAAGGTGTCAAACATTGTTTGATGTCTCATACTGGAAGGAAATGATGAAGGAGATTTTAAGTCTATGCCCTTGCTTGTGTTTCATTTAGAAAAATCCAGGGGTATGGGAGGTTATGTAAAGTCAGCATTACTTGTGATTTGAAAGCAGTTGCTGAATCCCTCCCTTTAATCCTTATTCCCCCTCACCACAATCTCAAGCACCCATCCCCAAATCTTAAGATGTCTTCATTAACATTTTCTCCAATATTTCTAAGCTTGTTTTTTCATGCTTGTTTGCAGTTTCCTTCATTAGCAAGGTAGCGCTAGGAACAAAGGAAGAAAGGGTCTCATTCACTTATATCCATTCTCTAACTGTCAGGTGTAATGCACCATAACCTTAGCCCCCTATATACAAACAGGCCCCACAAACCTATCCGTGGTTTCCCCAGTCACTTCATATGCCCTGATTCAGTCTAATGATGGCATGTTAACTCCCTATGTTCCACATCGTTCCAATTCACTCAATTCCATGGATGCCTTACACCCTCCTGCATGTTCAGGCCCTGAGTACTCAAAACCTGTTTCACTCCACCTTCCATTTTTAGTTTGGTCTCCCCTTCTCCTTGTCCACTCCACTTCAACCTCTCTTCACTCATTCTGTCAATGTCCATACCATTTTAACAAACCCTCTTCAGCTTGGCTAACCATAAACTTCTTACCACATCTCTATCTTACCCTAAAACATATCATTTTTGACACATTCACCCTTTTCCTTACTTTTCATCCGTCACACTACTGGGACTCCTATATACATGAACCTTCCAACAAGCCCATCCTTGCCCTCACATATAGTGACCTCTCTTTCCACACATTCCTCATTGCTTACAGGACCTTTGTCCTCTAACCCACCCTATAACTCATTTCAGCTCCCATGGTTCATTCACTGCCATTTCCACTCCTGAGTACTTTATACACCAAACTTCCTCCTAGTTTTCTCCAAGAAAATTAATACCTCAACTAACAATTTTCTTTTCGATGCTAAACCTTGCTTTCATCCACATTCACTCTCACTGTCTCTTCTCACACCTCCCCAAAACTTAAATAAAAAATTCTAGTTTCACACTCATGTCTGCAAGCAGCGGTGGCAGCAGCAAACAAAAACTGACTCACCTCCTTAGCACTCCCACCCATGCAAGACTGCAAACCTAGCCCTCTCCTCAAAACCCATGCATTCAGCACCACATCCATAAACAGTATGAACAGACATGGTGGAATCACATCCCTTCTGCAGATCCACCTTTACCTGATGTATTCAGAGCAAGAGAGAGAATACGCATTAGAAAGAGGGGTAGAGAGAGTTTGGGTATGAATACTGGAATCATCTGCATAAGAGTGAAAAGAGCCAGAAGTTGATTAGAGACAAATTATGGAGAGAAAAGAAGAGGCAACAAGAAAAATCCTCATAAACACCAATGTTAACTGGACAAGACTAAGAAGTCATATCAACAACTTCTGGAAAGCAACAAAGTGTTTGGCTATCATGCCTCAGTTCTGGTCACTACTCATCACAACAAGCATAAAAACAGAACAGACCTCACAGAAGACCCCTGCTGCTTATGTGAGGAAAAAAAATGCGAATGAAACTTCAATGTCTCTCTCCTCTAAGACTGGAAATGCCCATACACGGATCCAGGGGCTATGACACCACCATAAAAACAGAAATAATCCTTCCATGTACATTGCCAATTGCACATTAAGACTAAAATTCAGCACACCCATACAAGAAGGTTAAACAAATGTGTTCTTTGTAATTCCCCTCAGACTTATGTATTTCTAAATCAAATAACCTTCACAACTGCAAACTCATTAACTTATATTGAAAAATAGGAATAATTATTCTGAAAGATCTTTATAAAGAACACTTACCTCCGGTCTCTCGTTATTGGATTCCTGTACTGGATTAGAATTAGCATCAACTACTTGTAGTTTTGACAAAGGAGACTCTCTTTCTTTAATGGCTTCAAATGTTTTCATGGGTTGGAAATCGGGCATAGGCGAGGCTCGTGATACAGGGGGTGGAGTCTGGCCAATTGGAGATGGCTGACTGCTGTTAACTGAAGTAGGAAAGGGAGGTGGGTATGAAAATAAGCCAGAAGGCGCAGAATGGCTTGCGGAAGATTCGGCCTGTTTGTACGGAGGATAGGGCTCGGGTGGGGGATGTCGTTCTCGTGGTTCGGGTGCCTTTGATTTAGACTGAAAAAAAAAACAAAATTACATTAAAAGTCTGAAATAAGAAGATATCAATGCTAAATACTTACTCCAGTCCACCGTTATGCTAACTTTTTATTTTTCTAACCTATTCTTATCTTCCAACTACTCTGTTCTTTTTTATCCATTATACTTAATCACAGTCTCCCGCATTAACGAGGTAGTGCAAAGAAACAGACAAGGAATGGCGCAACCCACCCACATAAACATGTACATACATAAACGCCCACACACGCACATACACAGACATATACATATATACACATGTACATATCCATACTTGCTGCCTTCATCCATTCTCTTCGCCATCCCACCACACAAGAAATATCATCCCCTCCACCTCCAGCAAGGTAGCAACAGGAACAGACAAAAAAGGCCACATTTGTTCACACTCAGTCTCTAGCTGTAATGTGAAATTCACCCAAACCACAGCTCCCTTTCCACATCCAGGCCACACAGACCTTTCCATGCTTTACCCCAGACGCTTCACATGCCCTGGTTCAATCCACTGACAGGACGTCCACCCCGATATACAACATCGTTCCAATTCACTCTATTTCTTGCATGCCTTTCACCCTCCTGTATGTTCAGGCCCCAATCGCTCAAAATCCTTTTCACTCCATCCTTCCACCTCCAATTTGGTCTCCCTCTTCCCTCCACCTCTGACACATATATTTTCTTCGTCGATCTTTCCTAACTCATTCTCTCCATGTGTCCAAACAATTTCAACACACCCTCTTCTGCTCTCTCAACCACAATCTTTTTATTAACACACATCCCTCTTACACTTTCATTACCTTATCGACCAAACCATCTCACAACACATATTGTCCTCAAACATTTCATTTCCAACACATCCACCCTCCTCCACACAACCCTATCTATAGCCCATGCCTCACAACCATATTACATTGTTGAGACCACAATTCCTTCAAACATACCCATTTTTGCTCTCCGAGATATCGTCTCGACTTCCACACATTCTTCAACACTCCCAGAACCTTCGCTCCCTCACCCACCCTGTGGCTCACTTCAGCTTCCATGGTTCCATCCACTGCTAAGTCCACTCTCAGATATCTAAAACACTTCACTTTCTGCAGTGCTTCTCCATTCAAACCTACCTCCTAAGTAACTTGTCCCTCAACCCTACTGACCCTAATAACCTTGCTCTTATTCACATTTACTCTCAACTTTATTCTTTCACACACTTTACCAAACTCAGTCACGAACTTCTGCAGTTTCTTACCCGAATCAGCCACCAATGCTGTATCATCAGCAAAACAACAACTGACTCACTTCCCAAGCCCTCTCATCCACAACAGACTGCATACTTACCCCTCTCTCCAAAACTCTTGCGTTCACCTCCCTAACCACCCTATCCATAAACATACTAAACAACCATATTGACATCGCACACCCTTGCCACAAACCAACATTCACTGGGAACCAATCACTTTCTTCTCTTCCTACTCATACCCATGCCTTACATCCTTGGCAAAATCTTTTCACTGCTTCTAGCAACTTACCTCCCACACCATATACTCTTAAAACCTTCCACAAAGCATTTCTATCCACCCTATTATATGCCTTCTGCAGATCCATAAATACTACATACAAATCCATCTGTTTAACTAAGTATTTCTCACATACATTCTTCAAAGCAAACACCTGATCCACACATCATCTACCACTTCTGAAACCACACTGATCTTCCCCAATCTGGTGCTCTGTACATGCCTTTACCCTCTCAATCAATACCCTCCCATATAATTTCCCAGGAGCACTCAAACTTATGCCTCTGTAATTTGAACACACATTTATCTCCTTTGCCTTTGTACAATGGCAATCCTTAGGCACTTCAAAATGATCCATACATAGTGAGAATATCCTTACCAACCAATGAACAACACAGTCACCCCCCTTCTTATAAATTCCACTGCAATGCCATCCAAACCCGTTGCCTTGCTGGCTTTCATCTTCCGTAAAGCTTTCACTAGCTCTCCTCTGTTCACTAAACCATTCTCCCTGACCGTCTCACTTTGCACAACACCCTGACCAAAACACCCTATATCTGCCACTCTATCATCAAACACATTCAACAAACCTTCAAAATACTCACTCCATCTCCTCACTTCATCATTCATTATCTCCCCATTTGCCCCTTTCACCAATGTTCCCATTTGTTCTCTTGTCTTACGCACTTTATTTACCTCCCTCCATCTTTTTATTTTCCCGAAAATTCAATGATAATCTCTCACCTCAACTCTCATTTGCCCTCTTTTTCACCTCTTGCACCTTTCTCTTGGCCTCCTGCCACTTTCTTTTATACAACTCCCAATCACTTGCACTACTTCCCTGCAAAAATTGTCCAAATGCCTCTCTCTTCTCTTTCACTAACAATCTTACTTCTTCATCCTACCATTCACTATCCTTTCCAATCAGCCCACCTCCCACCTTTCTCATGCAACATGCATCTTTTGTGCAAGCCATCACTGCTTCCCTAAATACATCCCAATTCCTTCCCTACTCCCCTTAGATCAATTGCTCTCACCTTTTGCCATTCTGTACTCAATCTCTCCTAGTACTTCCTCACACAAGTCTCCCTTCAAAGCTCACTTACTCTCAATACTCTCTGCTCCCCAAAATTCTCTTTTCTTTTCTGAAAACCTCTATACGTATATATACTATATATAACAGAGGACAATTTTCATATCTAATTTATGACACTACATCAACCTTCCCAATATGTAAGCAAAATATAAAATAAAATTTTTGTGGTGCCATGGAAAACCATTGACACTTGAAACCTGATGTCATGATCGGCAAAATGGTATGTAATATTCTACGTATGTATACTCAAAACCTTGACTGGCAAAATCATGGTAGACAAGGGACCTCTATTACTTACAATAAATAAATAAGTAAATAAAACAAGTGTTTGCTACTTCAAATAAAGACATATAGCTCAAAGTTTGAGTCATGAACTCCTAGGAAGTGTAAGGCTAGCTGTAAGGAAAGGTATTACATAGCAAGCCTACCTGCTTTTCCATCTTTACTAAGGCAGCATTAAGAACAAATGAGCAACAGCCTCATCTGAACACATCCACTCCCTAGCCATTATGTATAATATACCGAAACCAGAGCCCACCATTCAAAGCCAAGCCCCACAGACTATTTCATGATTTACCTTAACTGTTTCATATGCCTTGGTTCAGCCAAATGACAACATATCACCTCCCAGATTATACAATACTCCAATTCATTCAATCCTATGCACACCTTTCATCCTCCTGAATGCTTTAGGCCCCAAAAACCAAAAGCCTCCTTTACATCATCCTTCCATCTCCTCAGTATCCAGAAAAAAATGAAAATATTATTCTATGCAATACCAGGAGGAAAAAAAAATATACATGGAACAACAACTAAAACATTCAAAAGGAAACTTGGACATATAGCTAAGATCAATCCCAGATGAATCTTGGATCAAAACCTATATACTGTGCATGGTAACAGTGAGAAACATGATATGTGGTGAGCTAACCATGCCACTCTGGCAAAATCTCATCACGGTATTTGAGGGAACTTGCTCCCTCTACCTATGATACACAAAAAACCTCTTCATCAATCATCCTTGAATCATCCTATCCATGTGTCCGACCCATTTCAGCACAACCATTTCTGCCATGTTACATGGGGAAAAAAAAAAGGAAGCTGATTCGCCTCCTAAGCCCCTCCACCCTTGCCCCAGGATCCTCACATTTCACCTTCCCTCACCACCTCATCCATGAACAGATTAAGTGGCCTTGGAGACAAAATATATTTTCAATGCAGACCCTCCTTCAACAAAAACTACTCACCCTTCTCTTTCCCTAGCTGCAGGTATGCCTTACTCTCCTGGCAAAAATGCCTTATTGCATTAAATAGCTTTCCTCCCATACCATTTACTCTTATACTTTCCACAAGGCATCTCTATCAATGCTATGCTTCTCCAGGTCCAGAAATGTCATGGACAAATCACCGTTTCTCCAAATATCTTTATAACTAGATACCAGGTTTGCATATCCTGTACCAATCCTAAAGCCACACAGCCACACTGCTTAACCCTTAGTCAGATGCTCTGTGCATGCCAACACCCTCTTAATCACCACTATGCCTTACAACTTACAAGGTATATCTAAATTCACTTATACCTCTCTAATTCGAGCATGCAATTTGGATGCCCTAGGCTTTATCTAAGGCACTAAAAATGTATTCTGCCAGTCATTAGGCATCTCACCTTGTGCCATACATACAATGAAAGGCATGACTAAGCAATCCACAATATCATCCCATTTATGAAGAAATTTAACTGCTAGCCTATTCACTCTTGCTGTTTTGCCACAATTCCTCTTACGTTAGACTTTCATCACCACTCTTTTAACCAAACCATTTGCTATGACCTTTTCATTCGAAAAAGCTTCTCGTCACAAACACACGATATCTGCTACCTTGTCATTTTGCATATTCAACTCTTTCAAAATTACAACTAAATCTCTTCTTTATAACCTCCCAATGTGTTTCTCCTTACTTTTGCTGCCAACTGTCCTCTTGCTTTCAAACTAATCACCTAATCTCAAATTTTTTTTCATTCTCCATGAAGTTCACCAATTCTTCTCACCCTGTTTCACTTGCCCTAATTCTCGGCTCACATACCTTCCTCCTGATGTTTTCCCCTATACACCTTCCCAGCACTTACTTTGCTGCAGGTTAACATTAACTTGAAAATTTTCCATAATCAATTTAACTTGAAAATTTTCCATAATCAATCATAAAAGCTTGATAATGAAGAAGAGAATAAAATGTTTCACACCTCTATCAGCTGAATGAAAACACAAAACTAAGCAGGGCAACAACATTAATGGAATCAATAAGACTTTTTACGTTTACAGCCAAAATTTGCTGATAAAAATTCAAGGCAGTACTGTGACTGATTATGTTACAAGGATTTTTAAACCCTAGTAGATAAGGATTAATTGGATTTAGGAAGGGGAAAAGGGTACAAAGAAAAGAGTTTTGATCCCAAGACAGATTTTTCACTTTCTCCAAAAGTGGTAAATACTTTCTCTTGTTTTTTTCTTTTTCCCTTTCATTAACCTTTCTATATTTCAATTATGGCCCTCCCTTGATTTGGACTTTTGCCCATGACTAGAGCCTCCATTGTAAGTAAAAATTATATAGCTGGGAATGACTGGAAAAAAAGATAAAAGTTTATGCAGCAGTTAAGGACTTATATTAGGCATGTAATAAAGTTAACAGGAGAGCTCTTTGGGATATTATAAAGCTCTATGGTGTCACTGGCATGCAAAGATGACTTTTAAAGGTATTCACCATATTCTATGGCTTAAAAGATGCATACTTTGTCCTGAAAAATACCTCCAATAGTCAAACTGCTACTTCAAACCCACATGTTGCCCCACTTGTCACATTACTTGCTTAAGAGAATTTAAGTTACAGACTGGTGTTATATCACCTGTGTGTCATATGGAATTTACACCTTTCCCTTGTTGTACATGGGGGTTATGTCCCTGGAAATGAATACATATCAAATTTGTGTAATTCATGCATCTTATTACATAGTACAAAAGGGCAAACCCCAGCAGATCTTACCAGGTAAGGGAATATTAGTGATCAGTAATTGGTAACAGTGACTTTTTTAGGGACATCTTTGAGTTACAGATATAGGAAAAGGTCTGGTCTATGCATGCTAAATTTATGTTTTTTGTTGATGATGGAAAGAGCAAACATCAAATGCTTACATGAAACGATGGATTTTTGCTGAATATTTTCTTCTAAAATCAGGGTGCATTGGATGTGCTGGTGAATCATGTAGGCCAGAAAATATGGCAACTAATGAAGCTCTGAGAAAATAATTCCCGTCATACACGAAGTTCAACAGTGTATCACTCACTCAATCAACTGTTACTTCTCACAAATGCAGCTCTTCCTTTACATTAGAAATTCACCGTTTCTAAACACAAGTTATTCTTAAAACATTCCACACTACTTATAAAATACACCCTTTCTACATCACCAAATGCTACCTTTACAGCACTCAAGATCCAAAGAAATTAACATTCTTGTGGTGGAAATCTCTTCACCACTTAAAACTTTTCAAATACCTTTTAATACAATCATTTTCAATCTTAATGTGACTGTCAAATATTACAAAGCTAATGACACAAATCTGTTTATCATGACAAAGTGAAGTACTGAAACTACTTACCGGACTATACTCAAAGTCATCTAATGTGGTAATGCCTTTCCCTATTATATTCTGCTTGAAGACAGGTGCTGCTTTCTTAGAATTGATTGAAGCTTCAACTGCCATGGCTGGAAATACACAGCCAAAATTATCAGGTAAACACAATACAAATTCACCACATACTACACTGACACTATGAGATGAGTAACAGAACAAGTTTTAATGTGTACAATATCTAGAAATCTAATAATGAAGTTCTAAAATTCTTTATCAAAACAAAAGCAAAATCCTTTCTTAGGTTGCTATCTAAATCTTAAATATTTACTTAAAATCAAATTCATCATCGACCCTTCTGTACCACCTCTTCCAATATTCAGAGCAAGGTAGCACATGCAGAATCTTCAAGATTAAAAATACTATTTTTTCATACTTCACTGTTTCCCATGTTAGTAAGGTTGCAGAAGGAACAGATGTTTACAAACTCAAGTTTGTAAACATCCCCTCTCCAGCTGTCATGTATACAGCAACAATTCCAGACTCTTCTATCAATAGCCAAGCCCCACACAAATTTCTGTGTTTTTCCCTGACTGCTTCATGTGCCCTGGTCCAACCTAATGACAAGTCACCATCCGGCATACAATACTGTTCACTCACTTATTCCATACATGCCTCACACACTCTTGCACATTCATGCCCTTGTAATCCAAATTATCTTTCATTCCATCCTTCATCATGTAATCAGTCTCCCCCTCCACTCATCCTCTCCATACATCCATTACATTTTAGCATACTCTCTTCGCCTCTCTCAACCATACCCTTCCTACTTCGACACTCTGTCAACCCTCTTCCCACCACTTACTGTCCTCAAGCATTTCATTTCCTACACAACTATCCTCTTCTGTACATTCTTTTTTATATTTAGGGCCTACAACTCACATCCACACAGCATCACTAGATTACTATACTAACAGTATACTCATCTTTGCTCTACAGGAGTTGACCTTTCTTTCTACCCATCCCTCAATGCACCTAAGACCTTTGCACCCTTACCCACCCTATGATTCACTTTAATAGGTACATCTGTTGCCATGTCCACTCCAGGTTCACTGCATTCCAAATCATCCTCAACCACACCTCTCTCTCTCTCTCTCTCTCTCTCTCTCTCTCTCTCTCTCTCTCTCTCTCTCTCTCTCTCTCTCTCTCTCTCTCTCTCTCTCTGCATTACATCTAGCTCACATTAACTCTAAACCTTCTCCTTTCACATACTCTTCCAAACTTATGACACCAGCTTCTGGAATCTTTTATACAAGTCTGACGTCAGTGCTTGTCATATGCAAACAGCAACTGATTCACCTCCCAGTATACCGTACATTTGCTCCTCTCCAAAACCCTCACATTTACCTCCCTTAATGCCCCATTCATAAAGATTAAACAGCCATGGCAGCATTGCACAACTACAATGCACAACCACCATCACCTGAAGCTACTAACAATCCTCTCTTCCTACTTGCACACATGCCTAATTTCCTTCATAAAAACTCTCACAACATAAATTCATTGCACCTTCCTTAGACCCTCTATCAACCCTATATACACTCTCTCCAGATCCATAAATGCCAAATACGAATCCTTGTTTTTGTCTTAAGTATTTCTCAAAAATCTTCAAAGAAAGCATCTAGTCCACACATCCTCTACTAATCCTCTCCAGCCTGATGCCCTGTGTACACCACCACCATATCAATTATTGATCTTCAATACAATTACCAGTCACACTCTATGAATCTCTGTAATCTGATCATTCACATTTATTACAGTTGCTTTTATATCATGGCTCCATACAGAAATTCCTTAAGACTTCCAGTACCTTATCCTGGGCCATACATATACTGAAAATTTTGACTAACCAGTCAACAACTCTATCACCCAATTTCTTGAGAAATTCAACAAATATCTTATCCATTCCAGCAAACTTTCTACACTTCATTTTATGCAAGATTTTCATCTCTTCTCTTTTCACTGAGTCATTTACCACCACTCTCTTGCTTCAAGCACCTACAAACATCCCAACCACATCTGCCATCCTATCCAATAACACATTCAACAGTCCTTTCAAATACTCACTCCATCTCCTCTCTACCT
The DNA here is from genome assembly GCF_036320965.1 of Panulirus ornatus. Taxonomy (NCBI): domain Eukaryota; kingdom Metazoa; phylum Arthropoda; class Malacostraca; order Decapoda; family Palinuridae; genus Panulirus; species Panulirus ornatus. The sequence goes on from NC_092259.1 coordinate 15,461,569, forward strand.
CTATTTTGTTTGCTACCACTTACCCATGAGCTCCTTTCACTGATGCTCCTATTTGTCCTCTTATTCTCCTTACACATTTTCTTCTACCTGAAGTTACTTCATTTCTTATTTTCCAGCTTTTTCAGCTAAAGCACCTTCCTCTTGACCTGCCACTTCCCTTTGCACATCCCTCAATCATATGCACTCCTACCCTGCAGCTAACATCCGTATATTTGTCTTTCTTCTTTCACCAGTAACTTACCGTAACTTCCTTGTCAAAAGACTCAATACACTCCTCATGTACATACATCTCATCTTCAACATGCCACACAATTTTCCAGCATGTGTAAGCATACTTCCCAGATATTCCCTGTGTGCTGTAGAAGGAGACTAAAGGGGGTGGGAGTGGGGAGGCTGGAAACCCCCTCCTTGTATTTCAATTTCTAAAAAGGGAAATAGGAGTCAAGCGTGGAGTGCTCATCCTTCTCGAAAACTCAGACTGAGGTGTCTGAATGTGTGTGGATGTAACCAAGATGAAAAGAAAGGAGAGATAGGTAGTATGTTTGAGGAAAGAAACCTGGACATTCTGGCACTGAGTGAAACGAAGCTCAAGGGTAAACGGGAAGAGTGGTTTGGGAAAGCATTGGGAATAAAGTCAGGGGTTGGTGAGAGGTTTTATGCTAAGGAAGGTGTAGCACTACTCCTGAAGCAGGAGTTGTGGGAGTATGTGACAGAGCATAAGAAAGTAAATTCTAGATTGATGTGGGTAAAACAGAAAGTGGATGGAGAGAGATGGGTGATTATTGGTGCTTATGCACCCGGGCATGAGAAAAAAGATCATGACAGGCAAGTGTTTTGGGAGCAGCTGAGTGAGTGTGTCAGCAGCTTTGACGGACGAGACCAGGTTTTAGTGATGGGTGATTTAAATGCAAAGGTGAGTGATGTGGCACTTGAGGGTATAACTGGTGTACATGGGGATATTCAGTGTTGTTAATGGAAATGGTGAAGAGCTAATGGATTTGTGTGCTGGAAAAAGAGATATACATATGTATATGTACGTGAGAAGGAGAGATGGTTAAAGGGCATTATTGAATTACGTGTTAATTGATAGGCATGTAACAGACAGACCTTTGGATGTTAATGTGCTGAGAAGGGCAGCTAGAAACACATGTACATAATTCATACTGTCTGCCCTTATTCATTCCTGTTGCCACCCCACCACACATGAAATAACAACCCCTTCCCCCCGCATGTGCACGAGGTAGTGCTGGGAAATGTCTCTAGGTGTCATGTAAAATGCACCGAAACCACAGCTCCCTTTCCACATCCAGGCCCCATAGAACTTTCCATGGTTTACCCCAGATGCTTCACATGCCCTGCTTCAATCCATTGACAGCACGTCGACCCCGATATACTGCATCGTTCCAATTCACTCTATTCCTTGCAAGCCTTTTCATCCTCCTGCATGTTCAGACCCCGATCACTCAAAATCATTTTTACTCCATCTTTCCACCTCCAATTTGGTCTCCCACTTCTCCTCATTCCCTCCACCTCTGAAACATAAATCCTCTTTGTCAATCTTTCCTCACTCATTCTCTCCATGTGATCAAACCATTTCAAAACACCCTCTTCTGCTCTCTCAACCACACTCTTTTTATTACCATACATCTCTCTTACCCTTTCATTACTTACTCGATCAAACCACATCACACCACATACTGTCGTCAAACATCTCATTTCCAGCACATCCACCCTCCTGCGCACAACTCTATCTATAACCCACGCCTCACAACCAAATAACATTGTTGGAACCACTGTTCCTTCAAACATACCCATTTTTGCTTTCCAAGACAACATTCTCGACTTCCACACATTCTTCAACGTTCCCAGAACTTTCGCCCCCTCCCTACCCTATGATTCACTTCCGCTTCCATGGTTCCATCCGCTGCCACATCCACTCCCAGATATCTAAAACACTTCACTTCTTCCAGTTTTTCTCCATTCAAACTTACCTCCCAATTGACTTGTCCCTCAACCCTACTGTACCTAATAACCTTGCTCTTATTCACATTTACTCTCAGCTTTCTTCTTTCACATACTTTACCAAACTCAGTCACCAGCTTCTGCGGTTTCTCACATGAATCAGCCACCAGCACTGTATAATCAGTGAACAACAACTGACTCACATCCCAAGCACTCTCATCCACAGCAGACTGCTTACTTGCACCTTTCTCCAAAACTCTTACATTCACCTCCCTAACAACCCCATCCATAAACATATTAAACAACCATGGAGACATCACACACTCCTGCTGCAAACCAACATTCACTGAGAACCAATCACTCTCCTCTCTACCTACACGTACACATGCCTTACATCCTCGACAAAAACTTTTTACTACTTCTAACAACTTGCCTCCCACACCATATCATCTTAATACCTTCCATAGAGCATCTCTATCAACTCTATCATATGCCTTCTCCAGATCCATAAATGCTACATACAAATCAATCTGCTTTTCTAAGTATTTCTCATACATTCTTCAAAGCAAACACCTGATCCACACATCCTCTACCACTTCTGAAACCACACTGCTCTTCCCCAATCTGATGCTCTGTACATGCCTTCACCCTCTCAATCTATACCCTTCCATATAATTTCCCAGGAATACTCAACAAACTTATACTAATTTGAGCACTCACTTTTAACCCCTTTGCCTTTGTACAATGGCACAATGCAATCATTCCACCAATCCTCAGGCACCTCACAGTGAGTCATACATACATAAAATAATCTTACCACCAAGTCAACAATACATTCATCCCTTTTTTTAATAAATTCTTCTGTAATACCATCCAAATCCACTGCGTTGCCATCTTTCATCTTCTGCAAAGCTTTTACTACCTCTTCTCTGTTTACCAAATCATTCTCCCTAATCCTCTCACTTTGCACACCACCTTGACCAAACACAAACACATTCAACAATCCTTCAAAATACTCACTCCATCTCCTTCTCACATCACCACTACTTGATATCACCTCCCCATTTAGCCCCCTTCACTGATGTTCACATTTGTTCCCTTGTCTTATGCACTTTATATACCTCCTTCCAAAACATCTCTTTATCATCCCTAAAATTTAATGATACTCTCTCACCCCAACTCTCATTTGCCCTTTTTTTCACTTCTTGCACCTTTCTCTTGACCTCCTGCCTCTTTCTTTTATACATCGCCCAGCCACTTGCATTATTTCCCTGCAAAAATCGTCCAAATGCCTCTTCTCTTTCACTAATAATATCACTTCTTCATCCCACCACTCACTACTCTTTCTAATCTGCCCACCTCCCACGCTTCTCATGCCACAAGCATCTTTTGCACAAGCCATCACTGCTTCCCTAAATACATCCCCTTCCTCCCCCACTCCCCTTATGTCCTTTGTTCTCACCTTTTTCCATTATGTACTCAGTTTCTCCTGGTACTTTCGCACACAAGTCTCCTTCCCAAGCTCACTTACTCTCACCACTCTCTTCACCCCAACATTCTCTCTTCTTTTCTGAAAACCTCTACAAATCTTAACTTTCGCCTCCACAAGATAATGATCAGACATTCCTCCAGTTGCACTTCACAGCACATTAACATCTAAAAGTCTCTCTCGCACGCCTATCAATTAACATGTAATCCAATAACACTCTCTGGCTATCTCTCCTACTTATATACGTATACTTATGTATACCTCTCTTTTTAAACCAGGTATTCCCAATCACCAGTCCTTTTTCAGCACATAAATCTACAAGCTCTTCACCATTTCCATTTACCACACCGAACACCCCATGGTGTTATACCAATTATTCCCTCAACTGCCACATTACTCACCTTTGCATTCAAATCACCCATCACTGTAACCCGGTTTCGTGCATCAAAACTACAAACACACTCACTAAGCTGCTCCCAAAACACTTGCCTCTTATGATCTTTCTTCTCATGCCCAGGAGTGCGAGGGAAGTATTCTTTCTCCCCCATCCCCAGAGATAAAATATATATATATCATACAAACTTCCAACAACCAGGATCGAACCCAGGACCCCTGTGCAACAGGCGGGAATGCTACCACTAGGCTATGGGCCGGGCTAATAGGAAATAACTTTTCGAATACTATGTACTCGAATACCCTTTGTCTCATGTTGGTGAGCAACGGGTCTACATCGGTCCTTTCCCAACAAGCGTACATAGCCAGCAGATAGCATTTTACCTAACCTAACTGTACAACATGGAGGTATATGAATACGAACAAAGTGCATAAGAACGCTCTCCTTCATGGAACATACAAACCTCCAACAGCCAGGATCGAACCGGGGACCCCTGTGCAACAGGCAGGAATTCTACCACTAGGCTATGGGCCTGGCTAATAGGAAATAACTATTCGAATACTATGTATTCGAATACCCTTCGTCTCACATTGGTGAGCAACAGGGTCTACACCGGTCATTTCCCTACAGGTGCACATAGCCAGCAGATAGCATTTTACCGAATCTATCTGTACAACGTGGATATACGAATACGAAAAGTGCATAGGAACGCGCACATTCATAGAACATATACCTCCACTTTGTACAGTTAGGTTCAGTAAAATGCTATCTGCTGGCTAGGTGCAGTGCAGGTGTGAGTGATGTCTCCAGGGTTGTTTAATTTGTTTATGGATAGGGTGGTTAGGGAGGTAAATACAAGAGTTTTGGAAAGAGGGGCAAGTATGTAGTCTGTTGGGGATGAGAGGTCCTGGGAAGCAAGTCAGTTGTCATTTGCCTATGATAGAGCATTGGTGGCTTATTTGAGTGATAAACTGCAAAAGTTGGTGACCAAGTTTGAAAAAAAGTGTGAAAGGAGAAAGTTGAGAGTAAATGTGAATAAGAACAAGGTTACTAGGTTCAGTAGGGTTAAGGGACAAGTCTATTGGGATGTAAGTCTGAATGGAGAAAAATTGGAGGAAGTGAAGTGTTTTAGATATCTGGGAGTGGACTTAGCAGCTTGTGGAACCATGGAAGCACAAGTGAGTCATAAGGTGGGGGAGGGGTCAAAGGTTCTGGGAGCGATGAAGTATGTGTGAAAGGAGGGAACATTATCTTCGAGAGCAAAATTGGGTATGTTTGAAGGAATAATAGTTCCAGAAATATCATACGGTTGTGAAGCAAGGGCTATAGAAAGGGTTGTAAGTAGGGTGGATCTGCTGGAAATGAAATGTTTGAGGACAGTATGTGGTGTGCTGTGGTTTAATCGAGTAAGTACTGAAAGGGTAAGAAAGATGTGTGGAAGTAAAGAGTGTGGCTGAGAGAGCAGAAGAGGGTGTGTTAAAACGGTTTGGACATATGGAGAGAATGAGAGGAAAGATTGACAAAGAGGATATATGTGTCTGAGGTGGAGGGAACAAGAAGCGGGAGACCAAATTGGAGGTGGACGGATGGAGTGAAAAATACTGAGTGATCGGAACCTGAACATATAGGAGGGTGTGATGCGTTCAAGGAACAGAGTGAATTGGAACAATGTGGTATACCAGGGTTGATGTGCTGTCAATGGACTAAACCAGGGCATGTGAAGCATCTGGGGTAAACCATGGAAAGGTCTGAGGGTCATAGGAAATTGTGGTTTCAGTGCATTATACAAGACAGCTAGAGATGGAATATGAATGAATGTGGCCTTTTTTGTCTCTTTTTGTGGTCCTACCTCGCTGAAGCAGGAGATAGCAATGTTGTTTCCTGTGGGGTGGGATTGTGCCAGGAATGGATGAAGGCAAGCAAGTATATGTACTTGTGTATATATGAATATGTCTGTGTATGTGTGTGTACATGTGTAAGTGAGTGGATGGGCCATTCTTTGTTTCCTGGCACTTCCTTGCTGATGTGGGAAACAGCAATTAAGTATAATAAATATATAAATATATGAGTCATACATACATTAAATAACCTTACCAACCAGTCAACAATACAGTCACCCCCTTTTTTAATAAATTCCACTGCAATACCATCCAAACCTGCTGCCTTCCCGGCTTTCATCTTCCGCAAAGCTTTTACTACCTCTTCTCTGTTTACCAAATCATTTTCCCTAACCCTAGCACTTTGCACACCACCTCGACCAAAACACCCTATATCTGCCACTCTATCATCAAACACATTCAACAAACCTTCAAAATACTCCCTCCATCTCCTTCTCACATCACCACTACTTGTTATCACCTCCCCATTTCCGCCCTTCACTGAAGTTCCCATTTGCTCCCTTGTCTTACGCACTTTATTTACCTCCTTCCAGAACATCTTTTTATTCTCCCTAAAATTTAATGATACTCTCTCACCCCAACTCTCATTTGCCCTTTTTTTCACCTCTTGCACCTTTCTCTTGACCTCCTGTCTCTTTCTTTTATACCTCTCCCACTCAATTTCATTTTTTCCCTGCAAAAATCGTCCAAATGCCTCTCTCTTCTCTTTCACTAATAATACTCTTACTTCTTCATCCCACCACTGACTACCCTTTCTAATCAACCCACCTCCCACTCTTCTCATGCCACAAGCATCTTTTGCGGAATCCATCACTGATTCCCTAAATACATCCCATTCCTCCCCCAATCCCCTTACTTCAATTGTTCTCACTTTTTTCCATTCTGTAATCAGTCTCTCCTGGTACTTCCTCACACAAGTCTCCTTCCCAAGCTCACTTACTCTCACCACCCTCTTCACCCCAACATTCACTCTTCTTTTCTGAAAACCCATACAAATCTTCACCTTAGCCTCCACAAGATAATGATCAGACCATCCTCATGGTGAGGTGCCTGAGGATTGGCGGAATGCGTGCATAGTGCCATTGTACAAAGGCAAAGGGGATAGGAGTGAGTGCTCAAATTACAGAGGTATAAGTTTGTTGAGTATTCCTGGCAAATTATATGGGAGGGTATTGATTGAGAGGGTGAAGGCATGTACAGAGCATCAGATTGGGGAAGAGCAGTGTGGTTTCAGAAGTGGTAGAGGATGGTGAATCAGGTGTTTGCTTTGAAGAATGTATGTGAGAAATACTTAGAAAAGCAAATGGATTTGTATGTAGCATTTATGGATCTGGAGAAGGCATATGATAAGAGTTGATAGAGATGCTCTGTGGAAGGTATTAAGAATATATGGTGTGGGAGGCAAGTTGTTAGAAGCAGTGAAAAGTTTTTATCGAGGATATACGGCATGTGTACGTGTAGGAAGAGAGGAAAGTGATTGGTTCTCAGTGAATGTAGGTTTGCGGCAGGGGTGTGTGATGTCTCCATGGTTGTTTAATTTATTTATGGATGGGGTTGTTAGGGAGGTGAATGCAAGAGTTTTGGAAAGAGGGGCAAGTATGAAATCTGTTGGGGATGAGAGAGCTTGGGAAGTGAGTCAGTTGTTGTTCGCTGATGATACAGCGCTGGTGGCTGATTCATGTGAGAAACTGCAGAAGCTGGTGACTGAGTTTGGTAAAGTGTGTGAAAGAAGAAAGTTAAGAGTAAATGTGAATAAGAGCAAGGTTATTAGGTACAGTAGGGTTGAGGGTCAATTCAATTGGGAGGTGAGTTTGAATGGAGAAAAACTGGAGGAAGTGAAGTGCTTTAGATATCTGGGAGTGGATCTGGCAGCGGATGGAACCATGGAAGCGGAAGTGGATCATAGGGTGGGGGAGGGGGCGAAAATTCTGGGAGCCTTGAAGAATGTGTGGAAGTCGAGAACATTATCTCGGAAAGCAAAAATGAGTATGTTTGAAGGAACAGTGGTTCCAACAATGTTGTATGGTTGCGAGGCGTGGACTATGGATAGAGTTGTGCGCAGGAGGATGGATGTGCTGGAAATGAGATGTTTGAGGACAATGTGTGGTGTGAGGTGGTTTGATCGAGTAAGTAACGTAAGGGTAAGAGAGATGTGTGGAAATAAAAAGAGCGTGGTTGAGAGAGCAGAAGAGGGTGTTTTGAAATGGTTTGGTCATATGGAGAGAATGAGTGAGGAAAGATTGACCAAGAGGATATATGTGTCGGAGGTGGAGGGAACGAGGAGAAGAGGGAGACCAAATTGGAGGTGGAAAGATGGAGTGAAAAAGATTTTGTGTGATCGGGGCCTGAACATGCAGGAGGGTGAAAGGAGGGCAAAGAATAGAGTGAATTGGAGCGATGTGGTATACCGGGGTTGACGTGCTGTCAGTGGATTGAATCAAGGCATGTGTATGGGGGTGGGTTGGGCCATTTCTTTCGTCTGTTTCCTTGCGCTACCTCGCAGACGCGGGAGACAGTGGAAAAAAAAAAAAAAAAAATATATATATATATTCTTACTATTATTATTATCAATCATAATCATCATTATTACTATACTTAATCGCTGTTTCTGTCATCAGTAAAGTAGTGCAAGGAAACAACAGAAGAATGGTCCAACCAATCATATATACATATATACACATAAATGCCTATACACACACATATACATTTCAACATATACCTACATATACACACACAGACATACACATATATACACATGTACATATTCATGCTTGCTGCATTCATCCTTTCCCGTTGTCACCCTGCTACAAAGGAAATAGCACACACACACACACCCCGCGAGGTAGCACCTGGAAAGGAAAAATGGCTACATTCGTTCACACTTAGTTTCTAGCTGTCATGTGCAATGCACCAAAACCACAGCTCCCTCTCCACATCCAGGCCCCATAGACCTTTCCGTGATTTACCCCAGATGCTTCACATGCCCTGGTTAAATCCACGTGACAGCACGTCAATGCCGGTATAATACATTGTTCCAATTCACCCTATTCCTTGTATGCCTTTCATCTCCTGGTTGTTCAGGCCCCAAGAGCTCAGAACCTTTTTCATTCCATCCTTCCACCTCCAATTTGGTATCCTGCTTCTCCTTCTTCCCTCCACCTTTGACACACATATCCTTTTTGTCAATCTTTCCTCAATCATTCTCTCCAAGAGACAAAACCATTTCAAAAACCCCTCTTCTGCTCTCTCAACCACAATCTTTTTATTACCACACATCTCTCTTACCCTTACATTACTTACTCGATCTAACCATCTCACACCATATATTATCCTCAAACATTTCATTTTTCATTTCCAACACATCCACCCTCCTCCGCACAACCCTATCAATAGCCCATGCCTTGCAATGATATAACATTGTTGGAACCACTATTCCTTCACACACAGAGACTCGTGTATTTTTTTTTTCTTTTTTTTTTTTTTTTATACTTTGTCGCTGTCTCCCGCGTTTGCGAGGTAGCGCAAGGAAACAGACGAAAGAAATGGCCCAACCCTCCCCATACACATGTACATACACACGTCCACACACGCAAATATACATACCTACACAGCTTTCCATGGTTTACCCCGGACGCTTCACATGCCTTGATTCAATCCACTGACAGCACGTCAACCCCTGTATACCACATCGCTCCAATTCACTCTATTCCTTGCCCTCCTTTCACCCTCCTGCATGTTCAGGCCCCGATCACACAAAATCCTTTTCACTCCATCTTTCCACCTCCAATTTGGTCTCCCTCTTCTCCTCGTTCCCTCCACCTCCGACACATATATCCTCTTGGTCAATCTTTCCTCACTCATTCTCTCCATGTGCCCAAACCATTTCAAAACACCCTCTTCTGCTCTCTCAACCACGCTCTTTTTATTTCCACACATCTCTCTTACCCTTACGTTACTTACTCGATCAAACCACCTCACACCACACACTGTCCTCAAACATCTCATTTCCAGCACATCCATCCTCCTGCGCACAACTATATCCATATCCCACGCCTCGCAACCATACAACATTGTTGGAACCACTATTCCTTCAAACATACCCATTTTTGCTTTCCGGGATAATGTTCTCGACTTCCACACATTTTTCAAGGCTCCCAAAATTTTCGCCCCCTCCCCCACCCTATGATCCACTTCCGCTTCCATGGTTCCATCCGCTGACAGATCCACTCCCAGATATCTAAAACACTTCACTTCCTCCAGTTTTTCTCCATTCAAACTCACCTCCCAATTGACTTGACCCTCAACCCTACTGTACCTAATAACCTTGCTCTTATTCACATTTACTCTTAACTTTCTTCTTCCACACACTTTACCAAACTCCGTCACCAGCTTCTGCAGTTTCTCACATGAATCCGCCACCAGCGCTGTATCATCAGCGAACAACAACTGACTCACTTCCCAAGCTCTCTCATCCCCAACAGACTTCATACTTGCCCCTCTTTCCAAGACTCTTGCATTCACCTCCCTAACAACCCCATCCATAAACAAATTAAACAACCATGGAGACATCACACACCCCTGCCGCAAACCTACATTCACTGAGAACCAATCACTTTCCTCTCTTCCTACACGTACACATGCCTTACATCCTCGATAAAAACTTTTCACTGCTTCTAACAACTTGCCTCCCACACCATATATTCTTAATACCTTCCACAGAGCATCTCTATCAACTCTATCATATGCCTTCTCCAGATCCATAAATGCTACATACAAATCCATTTGCTTTTCTAAGTATTTCTCACATACATTCTTCAAAGCAAACACCTGATCCACACATCCTCTACCACTTCTGAAACCACACTGCTCTTCCCCAATCTGATGCTCTGTACATGCCTTCACCCTCTCGATCAATACCCTCCCATATAATTTACCAGGAATACTCAACAAACTTATACCTCTGTAATTTGAGCACTCACTCTTATCCCCTTTGCCTTTGTACAATGGCACTATGCACGCATTCCGCCAATCCTCAGGCACCTCACCATGAGTCATACATACATTAAATAACCTTACCAACCAGTCAACAATACAGTCACCCCCTTTTTTAATAAATTCCACTGCAATACCATCCAAACCTGCTGCCTTGCCGGCTTTCATCTTCCGCAAAGCTTTCACTACCTCTTCTCTGTTTACCAAATCATTTTCCCTAACCCTCTCACTTTGCACACCACCTCGACCCAAACACCCTATATCTGCCACTCTGTCATCAGACACATTCAACAAACCTTCAAAATACTCATTCCATCTCCTTCTCACATCACCACTACTTGTTATCACCTCCACATTTACGCCCTTCACTGAAGTTCCCATTTGCTCCCTTGTCTTACGCACCCTATTTACCTCCTTCCAGAACATCTTTTTATTCTCCCTAAAATTTACTGATAGTCTCTCACCCCAACTCTCATTTGCCCTTTTTTTCACCTCTTGCACCTCTCTCTTGACCTCCTGTCTCTTTCTTTTATACTTTTCCCACTCAATTGCATTTTTTCCCTGCAAAAATCGTCCAAATGCCTCTCTCTTCTCTTTCACTAATACTCTTACTTCTTCATCCCACCACTCACTACCCTTTCTAAACAGCCCACCTCCCACTCTTCTCATGCCACAAGCATCTTTTGCGCAATCCATCACTGATTCCCTAAATACATCCCATTCCTCCCCCACTCCCCTTACTTCCATTGTTCTCACCTTTTTCCATTCTGTACACAGTCTCTCCTGATACTTCTTCACACAGGTCTCCTTCCCAAGCTCACTTACTCTCACCACCTTCTTCACCCCAACATTCACTCTTCTTTTCTGAAAACCCATACTAATCTTCACCTTAGCCTCCACAAGATAATATATATATATATGGATAGAGTTGTGCGCAGGAGGATGGATGTGCTGGAAATGAGATGTTTGAGGACAATGTGTGGGGTGAGGTGGTTTGATCGAGTGAGTAACGTAAGGGTAAGAGAGATGTGTGGAAATAAAAAGAGCGTGGTTGAGAGAGCAGAAGAGGGTGTTTTGAAGTGGTTTAGGCACATGGAGAGGATGAGTGAGGAAAGATTGACCAAGAGGATATATGTGTCGGAGGTGGAGGGAACAAGGAGAAGAGGGAGACCAAATTGGAGGTGGAAAGATGGAGTGAAAAAGATCTTGTGTGATCGGGGCCTGAACATGCAGGAGGGTGAAAGGAGGGCAGGGAATAGAGTGAATTGGAGCGATGTGGTATACCGGGGTTGACGTGCTGTCAGTGGATTGAAGCAAGGCATGTGAAGCGTCTGGGGTAAACCATGGAAAGCTGTGTAGGTATGTATATTTGCGTGTGTGGACGTATGTATATACATGTGTATGGGGGGGGTTGGGCCATTTCTTTCGTCTGTTTCCTTGCGCTACCTCGCAAACGCGGAAGACAGCGACAAAGTATAATAAATAAATAAAAATATATATATATATATTTTTTTTCTTAAACTATTCGCCATTTCCCGCGTTAGCGAGGTAGCGTTAAGAACAGAGGAATGGGCCTTTGAGGGAATATCCTTACCTGGCCCCGTTCTCTGTTCCTTTTGGAAAATTAAAAAAAAATAATGAGAAGGGAGGATTTCCAGCCCCCCGCTCCCTCCCCTTTTAGTCGCCTTCAATGACACGCAGGGAATACGTGGGAAGTATTCTTTCTCCCCTATCCCCAGGGATAATATATATATATATATATATATATATATATATATATATATATATATATATATATATATATATCCCTGGGGATAGGGGATTAAGAATACTTCCCACGTATTCCCTGCGTGTCGTAGAAGGCGACTAAAAGGGGAGGGGGCGGGGGGCTGGAAATCCTCCCCTCTCTCTTTTTTTTTCTTTTTTTTTAATTTTTCCAAAAGAAGGAACAGAGGGGGCCAGGTGAGGATATTCCAAAAAAGGCCCAGTCCTCTGTTCTTAACGCTACCTCGCTAACGCGGGAAATGGCGAATAGCAGAAGAGGGTGTTTTGAAGTGGTTTGGTCACATGGAGAGAATGAGTGAGGAAAGATTGACCAAGAGGATATATGTGTCGGAGGTGGAGGGAACGAGGAGAAGAGGGAGACCAAATTGGAGGTGGAAAGATTGAGTGAAAAAGATTTTGTGTGATCGGGGCCTGAACATACAGGAGGGTGAAAGGAGGGCAAGGAATAGAGTGAATTGGAGCGATGTGGTATACCGGGGTTGACGTGCTGTCAGTGGATTGAATCAAGGCATGTGAAGCGTCTGGGGTAAACCATGGAAAGCTGTGTAGGTATGTATATTTGCGTGTGTGGACGTATGTATATACATGTGTATGGGGGGGAGGTTGAGCCATTTCTTTCGTCTGTTTCCTTACGCTCCCTCGCAAACGCGGGAGACAGCGACAAAGTATAAAAAAATATATATATATATATATATATATATATATATATATATATATATATATATATATATATATACATTATCCCTGGGGATAGGGGAGAAAGAATACTTCCCACGTATTCCCTGCGTGTCATAGAAGGCGACTAAAAGGGAAGGGAGTGGGGGGCTGGAAATCCTCCCCTCTCGCTTTTTTTTTTAAATTTTCCAAAAGAAGGAACAGAGAAGGGGGCCAGGTGAGGATATTCCCTCAAAGGCCCAGTCCTCTGTTCTTAACGCTACCTCGCTATCGCGGGAAATGGCGAATAGTATGAAAAAAAAAAAATATATATATATATATATATATATCTATATATATATATATATATATATATATATATATATATATATATATATACCGGGGTTGACGTGCTGTCAGTGGATTGAATCAAGGCATGTGAAGCATCTGGGGTAAACCATGGAAAGCTGTGTAGGTATGTATATTTGCGTGTGTGGACGTATGTATATACATGTGTATGGGGGGGGTTGGGCCATTTCTTTCGTCTGTTTCCTTGCGCTACCTCGCAAACGCGGGAGACAGTGACAAAGTATAATAAAAAAATATATATATATATATATATGCATTTTTTTTTTTTTTGCTTTGTCGCTGTCTCCCGCGTTTGCGAGGTAGCGCAAGGAAAGAGACGAAAGAAATGGCCCAACCCACCCCCATACACATGTATATACATACGTCCACACACGCAAATATACATACCTACACAGCTTTCCATGGTTTACCCCAGACGTTTCACATGCCCTGATTCAATCCACTGACAGCACGTTAACCCCGGTATACCACATTGATCAAATTCACTCTATTCCTTGCCCTCCTTTCACCCTCCTGCATGTTCAGGCCCCGATCACTCAAAATCTTTTTCACTCCATCTTTCCACCTCCAATTTGGTCTCCCACTTCTCCTCGTTCCCTCCACCTCCGACACATATATCCTCTTGGTCAATCTTTCCTCACTCATTCTCTCCATGTGCCCAAACTATTTCAAAACACCCTCTCTGCTCTCTCAACCATGCTCTTTTTATTTCCACACATCTCTCTTACCCTTACGTTACTTACTCGATCAAACCACCTCACACCACACATTGTCCTCAAACATCTCATTTCCAGCACATCCATCCTCCTGCGCACAACTCTATCCATAGCCCACGCCTCACAACCATACAATATTGTTGGAACCACTATTCCTTCAAACATACCCATTTTTGCTTTCCGAGATAATGTTCTCGACTTCCACACATTCTTCAAGGCTCCCAGGATTTTCGCCCCCTCCCCCACCCTATGATCCACTTCCGCTTCCACGGTTACATCCGCTGCCAGATCCACTCCCAGATATCTAAAACACTTTACTTCCTCCAGTTTTGCTCCATTCAAGCTTACCTCCCAAATGACTTGACCCTCAACCCTACTGTACCTAATAACCTTGCTCTTATTCACATTTACTCTTAACTTTCTTCTTTCACACACTTTACCAAACTCAGTCACCAGCTTCTGCAGTTTCTCACATGAATCAGCCACCAGCACTGTATCATCAGCAAACAAGAACTGACTCACTTCCCAAGCTCTCTCATCCCCAACAGAATTCATACTTGCCCCTCTTTCCAAAACTCTTGCATTCACCTCCCTAACAACCCCATCCATAAACAAATTAAACAACCATGGAGACATCACACAACCCTGCCGAAAACCTACATTCACTGAGAACCAATCACTTTCCTCTCTTCCTACACGTACACATGCCTGACATCCTTGATAAAAACTTTTCACTGCTTCTAACAACTTGCCTCCCACACCATATATTCTTAATACCTTCCACAGAGCATCTCTATCAACTCTATCATATGCCTTCTACAGATCCATAAATGCTACTTACAAATCCATTTGCTTTTCTAAGTATTTCTCACATACATTCTTCAAAGCAAACACCTGATCCACACATCCTCTACCACTTCTGAAACCACACGGCTCTTCCCCAATCTGATGCTCTGTACATGCCTTCACCCTCTCAATCAATACCCTCCCATATAATTTACCAGGAATACTCAACAAACTTATACCTCTGTAATTTGAGCACTCACTCTTATCCCATTTGCCTTTGTACAATGGCACTATGCACGCATTCCGCCAATCCTCAGGCACCTCATCATGAGTTATACAAACATTAAATAACCTTACCAATAATACAGTCACCCCCTTTTTTAATAAATTCCACTGCAATACCATCCAAACCTGCTGCCTTGCCGGCTTTCATCTTCCGCAAAGCTTTTACTACCTCTTCTCTGTTTACCAAATCATTTTCCCTAACCCTCTCACTTTGCACACCACCTCGACCAAAACACCCCATATCTGCCACTCTATCATCAAACACATTCAACAAACCTTCAAAATACTCACTCCATCTCCTTCTCACATCACCACTACTTGTTATCACCTCCCCATTTGTGCCCTTCACTGAAGTTCCCATTTGCTCCCTTGTCTTACACACTCTATTTACCTCCTTCCAGAACATCTTTTTATTCTCCCTAAAATTTAATGATGCTCTCTCACCCAAACTCTCATTTGCCCTCTTTTTCACCTCTTGCACCTTTCTCTTGACCTCCTGTCTCTTTCTTGTATACATCTCCCACTCAAGTGCATTTTTTCCCTGCAAAAATCGTCCAAATGCCTCTCTCTTCTCTTTCACTAATAATCTTACTTCTTCCTCCCATCACTCACTACCCTTTCTAATCAACCCACCTCCCACTCTTCTCATGCCACAAGCATCTTTTGTGCAATCCATCACTGATTCCCTAAATACATCCCATTCCTCCCCCACTCCCCTTACTTCCATTGTTCTCACCTTTTTCCATTCTGTACTCAGTCTCTCCTGGTACTTCCTCACACAAGTCTCCTTCCCAAGCTCACTTACTCTCACCACCCTCTTCACCCCAACATTCACTCTTCTTTTCTGAAAACCCATACAAATCTTCACCTTAGCCTCCACAAGATAATGATCAGACATCCCTCCAGTTGCACCTCTCAGCACATTAACATCCAAAAGTCTCTCTTTCGCGCGCCTGTCAATTAACACGTAATCCAATAACGCTCTCTGGCCATCTCTCCTACTTACATACGTATACTTATGTATATCTCGCTTTTTAAACCAGGTATTCCCAATCACCAGTCCTTTTTCAGCACATAAATCTATAAGCTCTTCACCATTTCCATTTACAACACTGAACACCCCATGTATACCAATTATTCCCTCAACTGCCACATTACTCACCTTTGCATTCAAATCACCCATCACTATAACCCGGTCTCGTGCATCAAAACCACTAACACACTCATTCAGCTGCTCCCAAAACACTTGCCTCTCATGATCTTTCTTCTCATGCCCAGGTGCATATGCACCAATAATCACCCATCTCTCTCCATCAACTTTCAGTTTTACCCATATTAATCGAGAATTTACTTTCTTACATTCTATCACATACTACCAAAACTCCTGTTTCAGGAGTACTGCTACTCCTTCCCTTGCTCTTGTCCTCTCACTAACCCCTGACTTTACTCCCAAGACATTCCCAAACCACTCTTCCCCTTTACCCTTGAGCTTCGTTTCACTCAGAGCCAAAACATCCAGGTTCCTTTCCTCAAACATACTACCTATCTCTCCTTTTTTCACATCTTGGTTACATCTACACACATTTAGACACCCCAGTCTGAGCCTTCGAGGAGGATGAGCACTCCCCGCGTGACTCCTTCTTCTGTTTCCCATTTTAGAAAGTTAAAAAATACAAGGAGGGGAGGATTTCTGGCCACCCGCTCCCGTCCCCTCTAGTCGCCTTCTATGACACGCGAGGAAACAGACGAAAGAAAAGGCCCAACCCTCCCACATGCACATGTATATACATACACGTCCACACACGCAAAATAGACATACCCGTACATGTCAATGTACACATATATATACACACACAGACATATACATATATACACATGCACACAATTCACACTGTCTGCCTTTATTCATTCCCATCGCCACCTCGCCACACATGGAATAACATCCCCCTCCCCCCTCATGTGTGCAAGGTAGCGCTAGGAAAAGACAACAAAGGCCCCATTCGTTCACACTCAGTCTCCAGCTGTCATGCAATAATGCCCGAAACCACAGCTCCCTTTCCACATCCAGGCCCCACACAACTTTCCATGGTTTACCCCAGACGCTTCACATGCCCTGATTCAATCCATTGACAGCACATCAACCCCGGTATACCACATCGAACCAATTCACTCTATTCCTTGCCCGCCTTTCACCCTGCTGCATGTTCAGGCCCCGACCACTCAAAATCTTTTTCACTCCATCCTTCCACCACCAATTTGATCCCCCACTTCGCCTTGTTCCCTCCACCTCTGACACATATATCCTCTTTGCCAATCTTTCCTCACTCATTCTCTCCATGTGGCCAAACCAAATAAATACAACCTCTTCTGCTCTCTCAACAACACTCTTTTTATTACCACACAACTATTTTACCTTTTCATTATTTACTCGATCAAACCACCTCACACCACATATTGTCCTCAAACATTTCATTTCCATCACTTCTACCCTCCTCCGCACAACCCTATCTAAAGCCAATGCCTTGCAACCATATAACATAACTGGAACCACTATTCCTTCAAACATACCCATTTTTGCTTTCTGAGATAATATTCTCAACTTCCACACCTTCTTCAACGCTCCCAGAACTTTCGTCCCCTCCCCCACCCTATGATTCACTTCCGCTTCCATGGTTCCATCCGCTGCCAAATCCACTCCCAGATATCTAAAACACTTCACTTCCTCCAATTTTTTCTCCATTCAAACTCACCTCCCACTTGATTTGTCCCTCAACCCTACTGTACCTAATAACCTCGCTCTTATTCATCTTTACTCTCAGCTTTCTTCTTTCACACACTTTACCAAACTCAGTCACCAGCTTCTGCAGTTTCTCACATGAATCAGTCACCAGCACTGTATCATCAGCGAACAACAACTGACTCACTTCCCAAGCTCTCTCATCCAAAGCAGACTGCATACTTGCCACTCTTTCCAAAACTCTTGCATTCACCTAACTAACAACCCCATCCATAAACAAATCAAACAACCATGGAGACATCACACACCCCTGCTGCAAACCTACATTCAATGCGAACCAATCACTTTCCTCTTTTCCTACACGTACACATGCCTTACATCCTTGATAAAAACTTTTCACTACTTCTAACAACTTGCCTCCCACACCATATATACTTAATACCTTCCATAGAGCATCTCTATCAACTCTATCATATGCCTTCTCCAGATCCATAAATGCTACATACAAATCCATTTGCTTTTCTAAATATTTCTCACATACATTCTTCAAAGCAAACACCTGATCTACACATCCTCTACCACTTCTGAAAACACACTGCTCTTCCCTAATCTGATGCTCTGTACATACCTTCACCCTCTCAATCAATATCTTCCCATATAATTTGCCAGGAATACTCAACAAACTTATACCTCTGTAATTTGAGCACTCACTTTTATCCCCTTTGCCTTTGTACAATGGCACTATGCACGCATTCCGCCAATCCTCAGGCACCTCAACATGAGACATACATACATTAAATAACCTTACCAACCAGTCAACAATATAGTCACCCCCTTCTTTAACAAATTCCACTGAAATACCATCCAAACCTGCTGCCTTGCCGGCTTTCATCTTCCGCAAAGCTTTTACTACCTCCTCTCTGTTTACCAAATCATTCTCCCTAACCCTCTCACTTTGCACACCATCTCGACCAAAGCACACTATATCTGCCACTCTATCATCAAACACATTCAACAAACCTTCAAAATACTCACTCCAACTTCTCACATCACCACTACTTGTTATCACCTCCCCATTAGCCCCCTTCACTTTTGTTCCCATTTGTTCCCTTGTCTTACCCACTTTATTTACCTCCTTCCAAAACATCTTTTTATTCTCCCTAAAATTCATCTTTTTATTCTCCCTCAAATTCAATGATACTCTCTCACCTCAACTCTCATTTGCCCTCTTTTTCACCTCTTGCACTTTTCTCTTGACCTCCTGCCTCTTTCTTTTATACATCTCCCACTCATTTGCATTTTTTCTTGCAAAAATCGTCCAAATGCATCACTCTTCTCTTTCACTAATAATCTTAATTCTTCATCCCACCACTCACTACCCTTTCTAATCTGCCCACTCCCACGCTTCTCACGCCACAAGCATCTTTTGCGCAAGCCATCACTGCTTCCTAAATACATACCATTCCTTCCCTACTCCCCTTACCTCCTTTGTTCTCACCTTTTTCCATTTTGTACTCAGTCTCTCCTGGCATTTCCTCACACGAGTCTCCTTCCCAAGCTCACTTATTCTCACCACTCTCTTCACCCCAACATTCTCTCTTCTTTTCAGAAAACCTCTACAAATCTTCACCTTTGCCTCCACAAAATAATGATCAGACAACCCTCCAGTTGCACCTCTGAGCACATTCACATCCAAAAGTCTCTCTTTCGTGCCTATCAATTAACACGTAATCCAATAACGCTCTCTGGCCATCTCTCCTACTTACATACGTATACTTATGTATATCTCTCTTCTTAAACCAGGTATTCCCAATCATCAGTTCTTTTTCAGCACATAAATCTACAAGCTCTACACCACTTTCATTTACAACACTGAACACCCCATGTACACCAGTTATTCCCTCAACTGCCACATTTCTCACCTTTGCATTCAAATCACCCATCACTATAACCCGGTCTCGGGCATCAAAACTACTAATACACTCACTCAGCTGAATTCCAAAACACTTGCCTCTCATGATCTTTCTTCTCATGCCCAGGTGCATATGCACCAATAATCACTCATCTCTCTCCATCCACTTTCAGTTTTATCCATATCAATTTAGAGTTTACTTTCTTACACTCTATCAAATACTCCCACAACTCCTGTTTCATGAGTAGTGCTGCTCCTTCCCTTGCTCTTGTCCTCTCACTAAACCCCGACTTTGCTCCCAAGACATTTCCAAACCACTCTTCCCTTTTACCCTTGAGCTTCATTTCACTCAGAGCCAAAACATCCAGGTTCCTTTCCTCAAACATACTACCTATCTCTCCTTTTTTCTCATCTTGGTTACATCCACACACATTCAGACACCCCAATCTGAGCCTTCGAAGAGGATGAGCACTCCCAGCGGACTCCTTCTGTTTCCCCTTTTAGAGGGTTAAAATACAAGGAGGGGAGGGTTTCTAGCCCTCTGCTCCCATCCCCTTTAGTCGCCTTTTACAACACCTGAGGGATGCGTGGGAAGTATTCTTTCTCCCCTATCCCCAGGGATAGGGGAGAAAAAACACAAAACAAAAAATTCCAGAAAATGCTGGGAATACAGTACACAGCATCACGAGAGTATCGTACCACATATCACTTGTCCGGAAAAAGATGAAAATTCAAAATTCTAAGCATAGTTTCTACTGAATGCGTGTCACTATCGCACCATCATAAAGTTGAAAAATCGTACGTTAGGGAGCATCTGGAACTTATTATCATACATAATCGGTTTCCCGCCTTATATATTCGTGCTTGCTTGCCTTCATCCAGTCTTGGCCCAGCCATGCAACAATTACATTATGCAGACACCTTTTGCTCAGTAAGAAGCGTTGCATATGCGTGGAAAAACAATAAGATATACATAACATTCATTCAAAACTATGACCATCAAAATAACCTTTCTGAGTCCTAATACAAGGTGAGTCAAAAGTCATAGAGCACCTATACTGCAACTTCATAAGGAACATCTCTCTGACTGATTCATGTCCACAGGCATGTGGGTGCCATTTTCAACACTTGTTGTAACTTTAGTAGGGGAAATGTATTTGTATCAATAAACAGAGACACTAAATATACTCACTGACTAAGATACATGCGCTGTGACTTTTGGTTCACCCATTAAATGTAGTGCACAAACACTAATATATTTACTATCTACATTTCAAACTGTTTCGCAGGATCCTAAAACATCATATGCACTGCCAATGGTCTAAGTTGGGTGCTTTTGCCAATTTTCCTTATGGCTCGTTCAATGGTCCCAATGGATATTGCATACACATTTCCTTATCATCTTTATACAATGGAAAAAGCATTACAGTATCTTTCATAAACATTTAAGTGAACTGACCATCTCCACACCTATGGTTTCTTGCTTGTAGCAAGTATGGGACAATTCTTAAATGTTACTGTGGCTATCCCATTTCTGAAACAAAAATTACTGATGTGTCAAAAATACGTGTGACAAATATAACCTGATTCAGATAAAACAAATACAGAGGAACAGTGAAAGTAAACAAGTCTTGAAAGGAGAGAAACAGGCAAATGAGGGAAATATAACTGATTGTGACTGGCCAAAATCTCAACACACTCATTTCACCTCAAGTACAACATTTCCATGTAAAAGCATGAAATTTATTCATACTAACACCTGCAATGTCTTATCCTTAGAAATGGGGGAAAAAGAACACTTCCCTATTTCCTGCTTCTCGCAGAAGGCGACTAAAAGGGGTGGGAGCAGGGGGATAGATATCCTTCCCCCTGTTTTACTTTTCCAAAAGAAGCAACAGAGAAGTAGGCCAATTGAAATTTTTTCCCTCTGAAGCTGTCATTTGTTCTTGATGCTTCCTCGCTGATGCAAGAAAAAAAAAAAAAAAATTTGCAATCTATAAATTCCCAGACTGAAAGACACCATTATCTCTTCCCAATTTATTCTGCATTATATTCACATGTTTTTCAAAATACATTCTTACACATATTTACATATACATTTCAGCTTCAGAATTACTTCAAGAGATTGGTAGTTGCTGTAATAAGCACCTACTGTAACCAAGAGAATCTGACAGCCATACAAATGTCAAACTATTGATAAACTGATCAAAATAAGCCTGCAAAAAGTAGTAATCCTATAACGACTTTAACTGCTTGGAATGACTACCAGCATTCAAGGGTTAAATCAGAAATACAGTATTAACAATACATAGACAAATAAGTTTTTCTTACTTCATCCTTTGGAAAATTCTCCTTTCCCATATTCCTCTCTCTTCTGAACTCTAATCCACTTCACCAACAAAGGCATCACTTTCACCACTCATGATCAGTTTTTCAAAATACTCTTATCTCTTGTAAAATCCATCCTTTGTTACACGTGTGTACTGTCACAAAACTACGATACTTATGATCAAGTCATCACTGAATTCTAAGGATTTCTAGCTTTTTTTTTTATCATTCAGTACCCCTTTTCAAAACATGGTACCAGTAGATGCTATTGTCATGAAATTTCCAGAATTCTGAATTAGGAAACTCTCTCAAATAACCATGACATCAAAGTTTAAGACATAAGGCCCATTGAATATAAAACACCTTTCTCAGTTTCAATTCAGTTTCAGAAAATTCATTCTCAAGAAGAGCAAGGGCCCTATACACAATATGGAGAGGGTATGCATTACAATGTCACCAGCTTCGACTGGCTTTGCACATGCATGTCTCGCTTAACAATTTACCTTTAAATCATTTCCAGATCTTAAAAACCTCATTTGTCTGTTCTATCACTCTACCAGGATTCTATTTATACCAAAATTGTATGCAACATTCCTGAATATAATGCTCAAGTGTACCTTTTTCTTCTGAAAAAGACATCTAACATAATTCATCTATTTTGTTCTTTTTTTTTTTTTTATACTTTGTCGCTGTCTCCCGCGATTGCGAGGTAGCGCGAGGAAACAGACGAAAGAAATGGCCCAACCCCCATACACACGTACATACACACGTCCACACACGCAAATATACATACCTACACAGCTTTCCATGGTTTACCCCAGACGCTTCACATGCCTTGATTCAATCCACTGACAGCACGTCAACCCCTGTATACCACATCGCTCCAATTCACTCTATTCCTTGCCCTCCTTTCACCCTCCTGCATGTTCAGGCCCCGATCACACAAAATCTTTTTCACTCCATCTTTCCACCTCCAATTTGGTCTCCCTCTTCTCCTCGTTCCCTCCACCTCCGACACATATATCCTCTTGGTCAATCTTTCCTCACTCATTCTCTCCATGTGCCCAAACCATTTCAAAACACCCTCTTCTGCTCTCTCAACCACGCTCTTTTTATTTCCACACATCTCTCTTACCCTTACGTTACTTACTCGATCAAACCACCTCACACCACACATTGTCCTCAAACATCTCATTTCCAGCACATCCATCCTCCTGCGCACAACTCTATCCATAGCCCACGCCTCGCAACCATACAACATTGTTGGAACCACCATTCCTTCAAACATACCCATTTTTGCTTTCCGAGATAATGTTCTCGACTTCCACACATTTTTCAAGGCTCCCAAAATTTTCGCCCCCTCCCCCACCCTATGATCCACTTCCGCTTCCATGGTTCCATCCGCTGACAGATCCACTCCCAGATATCTAAAACACTTCACTTCCTCCAGTTTTTCTCCATTCAAACTCACCTCCCAATTGACTTGACCCTCAACCCTACTGTACCTAATAACCTTGCTCTTTTTCACATTTACTCTTAACTTTCTTCTTCCACACACTTTACCAAACTCAGTCACCAGCTTCTGCAGTTTCTCACATGAATCAGCCACCAGCGCTGTATCATCAGCGAACAACAACTGACTCACTTCCCAAGCTCTCTCATCCCCAACAGACTTCATACTTGCCCCTCTTTCCAGGACTCTTGCATTTACCTCCCTAACAACCCCATCCATAAACAAATTAAACAACCATGGAGACATCACACACCCCTGCCGCAAACCTACATTCACTGAGAACCAATCACTTTCCTCTCTTCCTACACGTACACATGCCTTACATCCTCGATAAAAACTTTTCACTGCTTCTAACAACTTGCCTCCCACACCATATATTCTTAATACCTTCCACAGAGCATCTCTATCAACTCTATCATATGCCTTCTCCAGATCCATAAATGCTACATACAAATCCATTTGCTTTTCTAAGTATTTCTCACATACATTCTTCAAAGCAAACACCTGATCCACACATCCTCTACCACTTCTGAAACCGCACTGCTCTTCCCCAATCTGATGCTCTGTACATGCCTTCACCCTCTCAATCAATACCCTCCCATATAGTTTACCAGGAATACTCAACAAACTTATACCTCTGTAATTTGAGCACTCACTCTTATCCCCTTTGCCTTTGTACAATGGCACTATGCACGCATTCCGCCAATCCTCAGGCACCTCACCATGAGTCATACATACATTAAATAACCTTACCAACCAGTCAACAATACAGTCACCCCCTTTTTTAATAAATTCCACTGCAATACCATCCAAACCTGCTGCCTTGCCGGCTTTCATCTTCCGCAAAGCTTTTACTACCTCTTCTCTGTTTACCAAATCATTTTCCCTAACCCTCTCACTTTGCACACCACCTCGACCAAAACACCCTATATCTGCCACTCTGTCATCAGACACATTCAACAAACCTTCAAAATACTCATTCCATCTCCTTCTCACATCACCACTACTTGTTATCACCTCCCCATTTACGCCCTTCACTGAAGTTCCCATTTGCTCCCTTGTCTTACGCACCCTATTTACCTCCTTCCAGAACATCTTTTTATTCTCCCTAAAATTTACTGATAGTCTCTCACCCCAACTCTCATTTGCCCTTTTTTTCACCTCTTGCACCTTTCTCTTGACCTCCTGTCTCTTTCTTTTATACTTCTCCCACTCAATTGCATTTTTTCCCTGCAAAAATCGTCCAAATGCCTCTCTCTTCTCTTTCACTAATACTCTTACTTCTTCATCCCACCACTCACTACCCTTTCTAAACAGTCCACCTCCCACTCTTCTCATGCCACAAGCATCTTTTGCGCAATCCATCACTGATTCCCTAAATACATCCCATTCCTCCCCCACTAATATCATTAAAAATAAATAATGAGTAGAACAGTACCTAGAAATATCATGAAATGTTTTATCATTGAGGGTAAAAATATCATAAGATATTTAGAATATGAAAAATTCAGATCTGTTATAACTACAAGGTGTTTTATGTTATTAAAGGACATTATACTCTAAAAAAAAAATGTTATATATGGTATGGTTGCATGTACTCAAAAATTGGTAACTGTATTAGTTAAAATTATTTTTTTCATTTATTTTGCTTTGTCGCTGTCTCCCGCGTCGGCGAGGTAACACAAGGAAACAGACAAAAGAATGGCCCAACCCACCCACATACACATGTATATACATACACGTCCACACAAGAAAGTATACATACCTATACATCTCAATGTATACAATTATATTCACACACAGACATATACATATATACACATATACATAATTCATACAGTCTGCCTTTATTCATTCCCATCGCCACCTCGCCACACATGGAATAACATCCCCCTCCCCCTCATGTGTGCGAGGTAGCGCTAGGAAAAGACAACAAAGGCCCCATTCGTTCACACTCAGTCACTAGCCGTCATGTAATAATGCACCGAAACCACAGCTCCCTTTCCACATCCAGGCCCCACACAACTTTCCATGGTTTACCCCAGACGCTTCACATGCCCTGCATCAATCCATTGACAGCACGTCGACCCCGGTATATCACATCGTTCCAATTCACTCTATTCCTTGCACGCCTTTCACCCTCCTGCATGTTCAGGCCCTGATCACTCAAAATCTTTTTCACTCCATCTTTCCACCTCCAATTCGGTCTCCCACTTCTTCTCGTTCCCTCCACCTCTGACACATATATCCTCTTGGTCAATCTTTCCTCACTCATTCTCTCCATGTGACCAACCCATTTCAAAACACCCTCTTCTGCTCTATCAACCACACTCTTTTTATTACCACACATCTCTCTTATCCTATTATTACTTACTCGATCAAACCACCTCACACCACATACTGTCCTCAAACATCTCATTTCCAGCACATCCACCCTCCTCCACACAACTCTATCCATAGCCCACACCTCACAACCATACAACATCGTTGGAACCACTATTCCTTCAAACATACCCATTTTTGCTTTCCGAGATAATGTTCTCGCCTTCCACACATTCTTCAACGCTCCCAGAACTTTCACCCCCTCCCCCACCCTATGATTCTCTTCCGCTTCCATGGTTCCATCCGCTGCCAAATCCACTCCCAGATATCTAAAACACTTCACTTCCTCCAGTTTTTCTCCATTCAAACTTACCTCCCAATTGACTTGACCCTCAACCCTACTGTACCTAATAGCCTTGCTCTTATTCACAATTACTCTCAACTTTCTTCTTTCACATACTTTACCAAACTGTCACCAGCTTCTGCAGTTTCTTACATGAATCAGCCACCAGCGCTGTATCATCAGCGAACAACAACTGACTCACTTCCCAAGCTCTCTTTTCCACAACAGACTGCATACTTGCCCCTCTTTCCAAAACTCTTGCATTTACCTCCCTAACAACCCCCTCCATAAACAAATTAAACAACCATGGAGACATCATGCACCCCAGCCGCAAACATACATTCACTGAGAACCAATCACTTTCCTCTCTTCCTACACGTACACATGCCTTACATCCTCGATAAACACTTTTCACTGCTTCTAACAACTTACCTCCCACACCATATATTCTTAATACCTTCCATAGAGTATCTATCAACTCTATCATATGCCTTCTCCAGATCCATAAACGCTACATACAAATCCATTTGCTTTTCTAAGTATTTCTCACTTACATTCTTCAAAGCAAACACCTGATACACACATCCTCTACCACTTCTGAAACCACACTGCTCTTCTCCAATCTGATGCTCTGTACATGCCTTCACCCTCTCAATCAATACCCTCCCATATAATTTACCAGGAATACTCAACAAACGTATACCTCTGTAATTTGAGCACTCACTCTTATCCCCTTTGCCTTTGTACAAAGGCACTATGCAAGCATTCCGCCAATCCTCAGGCACGTCACCATGAATCATACATACATTAAATAACCTTACCAACCAGTCAACAATACAGTCACCCCCTTTTTTTAATAAATTCCACTGCAATACCATCTAAACCTGCTGCCTTGCTGGCTTTCATCTTCCGCAAAGCGTTTACTACCTCTTCTCTGATAATTAGACAAATAAATATATGAAAACATTACTGTTTACATAAATTAATGCAGAAAAATAAGAGGAAAGATATTTTGACCAAAAGCCATACTTGGGCTTAACTGTCTTGACTACTGGATTCAGCCCTCACTCTGAAACTCGGCTATTTTACCATTTATATGCAAGCCATCCCCATGCAGCACAAATTTTAGGTGCTAAAAATATTTTGTGCAAGATCAATTTCAAGTGAAGTGCATCTATACAAGGTAAGGAAAGGCTGACTTGGGGAAAAAAATAAGTTGGCAGTCCAACTGGACTTCATTCTATATGACACAATAACTCTAGCTATTGAGGTCTTTCTATAACTGAGGTGTCTCATTTATGTATGGAACCGTTTGCACAGTGCAAACATTTGCAAGATGAGTGGGGAAAGAAGTAATCCAAGGTAAGAGAGAAATAATAGAAGTATTTCAGAGTGATATAGCTTGAAGATCTTCAGTCCAAACATCCATAACCTGAAGGCCCATGCATATGAATTCCTTCCAAAATGTTGCATGGGTTTCCAAAGTTGAAATTCAAGGTAGTAATGCTCCATGCTTTTCTCAAACATTTCTGTGTTTTTTGCTTTCATTCTGCCCTTATAATAGCTAACATAAAATATCTAAATCAAACAGTTCATCTTCTATACCATAACCAACTTCTTAATCTACACTTAATAGAAGCAGAGACAGGTAAGAATTCTGGGCCAGTGTAATACAAAAATTTGGAAAAGTTTATGTATTACATCTTAGTATCCCTGGGGATAAGGGAGAAAGAATACTTCCCAGGCATTCCTCACGTGTCGAAGAAGGCAACTAAAGGGGACGGGAGCGGGGGCCAGAAACCCTCCCCTCCTTGTATTTTAACTTTCTAAAAGGGGAAACAGAAGGAGTCACGCAGGGAGTGCTCATCCTCCTCGAAGGCTCATATTGGGGTGTCTAAATGTGTGTGGATGCAAGGAAGATGAGAAAAAAGAAGAGATGGGTAGCATGTTTGTGGAAAGGAACCTGGATATTTTGCCTCTGAGTGAAACGAAGCTCAAGGGTAAAGGGGAAGAGTGGTTTGGGAATGTCTTGGGAGTAAAGTCAGGGGTTAGTGTGAGGACAAGAGCAAGGGAAGGAGTAGCACTAATCCTGAAACAGGAGTGGTGGGAGTATGTGATAGAGTATAAGAAAGTAAATTCTAGATTGATATGGGTAAAACTGAAAGTTGATGGAGAGAGATGGGTGATTATTGGTGCATATGCACCTGGGCATGAGAAGAAAGATCATGAGAGGCAAGAGTTTTGGGAGCAGCTGAATGAGTGTGTTAGTGGTTTTGATGCACAAGACTGGGTTATAGTGATGGGTGATTTGAATGCAAAGGTGAGTAATGTGGCAGTTGAAGGAATAATTGGTATACATGGGGTGTTCAGTGTTGTAAATGGAAATGGTGAAGAGCTTGTAGATTTATGTGCTGAAAAAGGACTGGTGATTGGGAATACCTGGTTTAAAAAGAGATATACATAAGTATACGTATGTAAGTAGGAGAGATGGCCAGAGAGCGTTATTGGATTACGTGTTAATTGATAGGCGCGCGAAAGAGAGACTTTTGGATGTTGTGCTGAGAGGTGCAACTGGAAGGATGTCTGATCATTATCTTGTGGAGGCAAAGGTGAAGATTTGTAGGGGTTTTCAGAAAAGAAGAGAGAATGTTGGGGTGAAGAGAGTGGTGAGAGTAAAAGAGCTTGGGAAGGAGACTTGTGTGAGGAAGTACCAGGAGAGACTGAGTACAGAATGGAAAAAGGTGAGAACAAAGGAGGTAAGGGGAGTGGAGGAGGAATGGGATGTATTTAGGGAAGCAGTGATGGCTTAAGCAAAAGATGCTTGTGGCATGAGAAGCATGGGAGGTGGGTTGATTAGAAAGGGTAGTGAGTGGTGGGATGAAGTAAGATTATTAGTAAAAGAGAAGAGAGAGGCATTTGGACGATTTTTGCAGGGAAAAAATGCAAATGAGTGGGAGATGTATAAAAGAAAGAGGCAGGAGGTCAAGAGAAAGGTGCAAGAGGTGAAAAAGAGGGCAAATGAGAGTTGGGGTGAGAGAGTATCATTAAATTTTAGGGAGAATAAAAAAATGTTTTGGAAGGAGGTAAATAAAGTGCGTAAGACAAGGGAGCAAATGGGAACTTCAGTGAAGGGGGCTAATGGGGAGGTGATAACAAGTAGTGGTGATGTGAGAAGATGGAGTGAGTATTTTGAAGGTTTGTTAAATATGTTTGATGACAGAGTGGCAGATATAGGGCATTTTGGTCGAGGTGGTGTGCAAAGTGAAAAGGTTAGGGAAAACGATTTGGTAAACAGAGAAGAGGTAGTAAAAGCTTTGCGGAAGATGAAAGCTGGCAAGGCAGCAGGTTTGGATGGTATTGCAGTGGAATTTATTAAAAAAAGGGGTGACTGTATTGTTGACTGGTTGGTAAGGTTATTTAATGTATGTATGATTTATGGTGAAGTGCCTGAGGATTGGCAGAATGCTTGCATAGTGCCATTGTACAAAGACAAAGGGGATAAGAGTGAGTGCTCAAATTACAGAGGTATAAGTTTGTTGAGTATTCCTGGTAAATTATATGGGAGGGTATTGATTGAGAGGGTGAAGGCATGTACAGAGCATCAGATTGGGGAAGAGCAGTGTGGTTTCAGAAGTGGTAGAGGATGTGTGGATCAGGTGTTTGCTTTGAAGAATGTATGTAAGAAATACTTAGAAAAGCAAATGGATTTTTATGTAGCATTTATGGATCTGGAGAAGGCATATGATAGAGTTGATAGAGATGCTCAGTGGAAGGTATTAAGAATATATGGTGTGGGAGGCAAGTTGTTAGAAGCAAAGTTTTTATCAAGGATGTAAGGCATGTGTACGTGTAGGAAGAGAGAAAAGTGATTGGTTCTCAGTGAATGTAGGTTTGCGGCTGGGGTGTGTGATGTCTCCATGGTTGTTTAATTTGTTTATGGTTGGGGTTGTTAGGGAGGTGAATGCAAGAGTTTTGGAAAGAGGGGCAAGTATGCAGTCTGTTGTGGATGAGAGAGCTTGGGAAGTGAGTCAGTTGTTTGCTGATGATACAGCACTAGTGGCTGATTCATGTGAGAAACTGCAGAAGCTGGTGACTGAGTTTGGTAAAGTGTGTGAAAGAAGAAAGTTAAGAGTAAATGTGAATAAGAGCAAGGTTATTAGGTACAGTAGGGTTGAGGGTCAAGTCAATTGGGAGGTAAGTTTGAATGGAGAAAAACTGGAGGAAGTTAAGTGTTTTAGATATCTGGGAGTGGATCTGGCAGTGGATGGAACCATGGAAGCGGAAGTGAGTCATAGGGTGGGGGAGAGGGCAAAAATTCTGGGAGCCTTGAAGAATGTTTGGAAGTCGAGAACATTATCTCGGAAAGCAAAAATGGGTATGTTTAAAGGAATAGTGGTTCCAACAATGTTGTATGGTTGCGAGGCATGGGCTATGGATAGAGTTGTGCGCAGGAGGGTGGAGGTGCTGGAAATGAGATGTTTGAGGACAATATGTGGTGTGAGGTGCTTTGATTGAGTAAGTAATGTAAGGGTAAGAGAGATGTGTAGTAATAAAAAGAGTGTGGTTGAGAGAGCATAAGAGGGTGTTTTGAAATGGTTTGGTCACAGAGAGAATGAGTGAGGAAAGATTGACCAAGAGGATATATGTGTTAGAGGTGGAGGGAATGAGGAGAAGTGGGAGACCAAATTGGAGGTAGAAAGATGGAGTGAAAAAGATTTTGAGTGATCGGGGCCTGAACATGCAGGATGGTGAAAGATGGGCAAGGAATAGAGTGAATTGGAACAATGTGGTATACTGGGGTCGACGTGCTGTCAATGGATTGAACCAGGGCATGTGAAGCGTCTGGGGTAAACCATGGAAAGTTCTGTGGGGCCTGGATGTGGAAAGGGAGCTGTGGTTTCAGTGCATTATTACATGACAGCTAGAGAATGAGTGTGAACGAATGGGGCCTTTGTTGTCTTTTCCTAGGGCTACCTCGCACACATGAGGGGGAGGGGGTTGTTATTCCATGTGTGGCGAGGTGGCGATGGGAATAAATAAAGGCAGACAGTATGAATTATGTACAAGTTTATATATGTATATGTCTGTGTGTATATATATATGTATACATTGAGATGTACAGGTATGTATATTTGCGTGTGTGGACGTGTATGTATATACATATGTATGTGGGTGGGTTGGGACATTCTTTCGTCTGTTTCCTTGCGCTACCTCGCTAACGCGGGAGACAGCGACAAAGCAAAATAAATAAATAAGTAAATGTTAGTATAATGAGAGTAAATGTGAATAAGAGCAGGGTTATTAAGTTCAGTAGGATTGAGGGACAAGTCACTTAGGAGGTAAGTTTAAATGGAGAAAAACTGGAGGAAGTGAAGTGTTTAAGATAGCTGGGAGTGGATTTGGCAGCGGATGGAACCATGGAAGCGGAAGTGAATCATAGGGCGGGGGAGGGAGCGAAAATTCTGGGAGCATTGAAGAATGTGTAGTAGTTGAGAACATTATCTCGGAAAGCAAAAATGGGTATGTTTGAAGGAATAGCGGTTCCAACAATGTTATGTGGTTGTGAAGCGTAGGCTATGGATAGAGTTGTGCGGAGGAGGGTGGATGTGCAGGAAATGAGATGTTTGAGGACAATATGTGGTGTGAGGTGGTTTGATCGAGTAAGTAATGTAAGGGTAAGAGAGATGTGTAGTAATAAAAAGAGTGTGGTTGAGAGAGCATAAGAGGGTGTTTTGAAATGGTTTGGTCACAGAGAGAATGAGTGAGGAAAGATTGACCAAGAAGATATATGTGTCAGAGGTGGAGGGAATGAGGAGAAGTGGGAGACCAAATTGGAGGTAGAAAGATGGAGTGAAAAAGATTTTGAGTGATCGGGGCCTGAACATGCAGGAGGGTGAAAGGCGGGCAAGGAATAGAGTGAATTGGAACAATGTGGTATACTGGGGTCGACGTGCTGTCAATGGATTGAACCAGGGCATGTGAAGCGTCTGGGGTAAACCATGGAAAGTTCTGTGGGGCCTGGATGTGGAAAGGGAGCTGTGGTTTCAGTGCATTATTACATGACAGCTAGAGACTGAGTGTGAACGAATGGGGCCTTTGTTGTCTCTTCCTAGGGCTACCTCGCACACATGAGGGGGAGGGGGTTGTTATTCCATGTGTGGCGAGGTGGCGATGGGAATAAATAAAGGCAGACAGTATGAATTATGTACAAGTTTATATATATGTCTGTGTGTGTATATATATGTATACATTGAGATGTACAGGTATGTATATTTGCGTGTGTGGACGTGTATGTATATACATGTGTATGTGGGTGGGTTGGGACATTCTTTCATCTGTTTCCTTGCGCTACCTCGCTAACGCGGGAGACAGCGACAAAGCAAAATAAATAAATAAGTAAATGTTAGTATAATGAGAGTAAATGTGAATAAGAGCAGGGTTATTAAGTACAGTAGGGTTGAGGGACAAGTCAATTAGGAGGTAAGTTTGAATGGAGAAAAACTGGAGGAAGTGAAGTGTTTTAGATATCTGGAAGTGGATTTGGCAGCGGATGGAACCATGGAAGTGGAAGTGAATCATAGGGTAGGGGAGGGGGCGAAAATTCTGGGAGCATTGAAGAATGTGTAGTAGTTGAGAACATTATCTCGGAAAGCAAAAATGGGTATGTTTGAAGGAATAGCGGTTCCAACAATGTTATGTGGTTGTGAAGCATAGGCTATGGATAGAGTTGTGTGGAGGAGGGTGGATGTGCAGGAAATGAGATGTTTGAGGACAATATGTGGTGTGAGGTGGTTTGATCGAGTAAGTAATAATAGGGTAAGAGAGATGTGTAATAATAAAAAGAGCGTGGTTGAGAGAGCAGAAGAGGGTGTTTTGAAATGGTTTGGTCACATGGAGAGAATGAGTGAGGAAAGATTGACAAAGAGGATATATGTGTCAGAGGTGGAGGGAACAAGAAGTGGGAGACCAAACTGGAGGTGGAAAGATGAAGTGAAAAAGATTTTGAGTGATCGGGGCCTGAACATGCAGGAGGGTGAAAGGCGTGCAAGGAATAAAGTGAATTGGAATGATGTGGTATACCGGGGTCGACGTGCTGTCAATGGATTGAACCACGGCATGTGAAGCGTCTGGGGTAAACCATGGAGAATTGTGTGGGGCCTGGATGTGGAAAGGGAGCTGTGGTTTCAGTGCATTATTGCATGACAGCTAGAGACTGAGTGTGAACGAATGTGGCCTTTGTGGTCTTTTCCTAGCACTATCTCACGCACATGAGGGGAGGAGGGGGTTGTTATTTCACGTGTGGCGGGGTGGCGATGGGAATGAATGGCAAACATTATGAATTATGTACATGTGTATATATTAACATGTCTGTGTGTGTATAAATATGTATACATTGAGATGTATAGATATGTATATTTGCATGTGTGAACATGCATGTATATAGATGTGTATGTGGGTGGGGTGGGCCATTCTTTCGTCGGTTTCCTTGCGCTACCTTGCTAACGTGGGAGACAGAAAAAAAAAAAAAGTTAGCATTCTCATTCTTTGAGGGAAACTGGGTTTTGGTGTATCTTTACTATCCCAACCAAAAAAAAGATGATCAAAGTTCAATAGATTACTAATTCTTCTTCTTAATCTCAAAGCAAGAGAAACAGTTTTCCTGAGAATACATTGCATAGACATATTCCCTGTAAAACTAATAGACTGTCAGAGATCAACAACCTTTATAAACTTCACTGTAGGTTGAGATAAGGAAGCTCAATATAGGAATATAAGCATCTAAAAAGGAAAAAAAAAAAAAGTCTTATGCAATGCTTTAGTTACTGACTTTATTCTCGTCAAGAAAACTGCAAGAGAAACCATTTGATTAAACCAATTCTTTTACTAATGATTCTTTCGATTCATTTAGAAAAATCAAAGATTTCCATGCAGACTGGCATTGTCCTCAAGTGGAAGCGAGAGTATTTTGTATAAGATTTTCTATTTAATCCTCAAAACTTTCTTTTCATTTCTTTGAGAAAATCTATGGTAGTGATTCTCTCTAAGGCCCTACAGAACCTCACATGGAAAGGCATACCTGTTTTCATCTATTTTCTCCACTTCCAGGCAAGTGGGATCACTAAAACCAAAAAACCAGTCATGGAGAGAATCACTTTCTTTTGAATGTCTAATCACAAGAAAAAGATATATCTGTATCTAAACAGATATATCTGATAGTAAACACAGTCTAAATAAGAAAACTGACTGGGGTGTTTGGAAATGCCTTGGATATGGAAAGGATTAACAAAGACAGACTGATTAAAAGGATGTAAGCAATCGAAATGGTGGGAACAAGGCAAAAGGGGAGACAAAGGAAGGGGTAGAGGGACAGGATGAAGGAGGCTTTGAGGTACCAGGGCTTGAGTGTTCAGGAGGATAAGAGACATGCATGAGTAACTTGGATCACTGTGGTATTTAGAGAACATACCAGTGGAATAAACCAAGGCATAAGAAAGTCAGCAGTGGTACTGGTGCACTATACATGACAGACTGGCAGTGCAAGCATGAAAATGTGGCAGTTGTTAGTTTGTTCCTGGTGCTACCCTGCTAAGGTGGGACAATCAGTGAGGTATTAAATGAAAAAATCTATGAACAAGAGAAGGTAGTAGGTAGTGGTGTGCAGGCAGCCAACAACCAGGGAGGTACCCGCCTGGGTAGTGAGCAGCACTTCAGTGGTTGTCAAGTTGCACTCCTGTGACCCAGATAGCTGACTTTCTGTCCATAAACATTCAATCTTTCCTTGTTAAATATAATAGCAGACAAAACTTAACTCACACAGCTCATTCTTCATAACTCTAAATTTTCCTGTGGTAAGCACAATGCGCTAGCCCTGCCTTTTGGCAAAATGGTAGCAGTAGATGGCAGTAGTAGATTGGAACATTAGGAAGCAGTAAGCAGGAGCATTAGGTAAACTCTCTTAGGGGGTTGCAAATTGGATCATCAAGGTGCTTAGGTGTGTATCAGCAACAGCAGCTCCCTCATACTTTTGAGACAGCGACTTATGAAGCCCTGGCTTCGTTAAGTGGCTATCCAGTACAAGTCACTTAACAGCTGAGAGTCGAGGGTTGTCTAAGCTAGGTTACTGGTTTAGCTGGACAACTGCTAAAGAGTGGTCAAGGGCCGATACGTAGCGGAATCCTCCATCACCTGACTGCAGTCCTCTGCTGTCTCCAGGCAGTAGCACTGCGTGAAATCTTCCAGGACATCTACCCATGTCATCGGTTTTCATTCTGTGGCACCTGTTACGCCAAAAAAGAAATCTCTCGGGCATTGCATGCTAACCACTGTTGGCATGTTGGGTGCTAAAATGAGCCAAGGGGGAGTGGCTGATGACTGCTCTCCTACTTGCCCACATTGTGGGAATGTGTTCGCCAGCTATCGAGGCCATAGGGTCTATAAACAGTGGGCACACACTTTCACCAGGAATTGACAACACAGCATGTCTTGTCTAAGGCAAGATGGTCCAAAGAGGAGACAGAGCTCCTTGCAAGGGCAGAGGCGACGATGGTAGCTGGCCCCTCTTTAGTAGCTGGAGAGGGCCTGAACCAGCGGTTACAGGATACTGTTCCCTGCCGGGAGGTTGAGGCAATCAAGGGCCTCAGATGGAAAGCAGCCTACAAGTCCCGCACTCAGGAGCAGGTCCTGAACGTTAACCCCCACCATGAGATCGGTGTAGGTGGCGAGGTGGTGCATAGTGCGTCGGGGAAGAGACATGTCCTGGCTGACACTAGAGACAACACACAGAGCAGCACCTTGGAGGAGGCACCACGTGAGGAAAGGCTCATGCATGCTAACTCCAGAGAAGGAAGCTCCACTGGTATGGGAGAGGGGGCTGTCCTCGTTCGGGGAGAGCTTGCCGCTCCTGTTGGTGGAGACTACCCCACAGTTCTATCTGTCCCCGACGCTCCACGGGATCCCCTACCCCAATCCATTGCCTCTTTTGTCATGGAGACTGTATCTTACCTTGACACACTAGGGCCTGGAACCACCAATCCTGTGTGGGGTGAGGAAGTGCTAAATGCTCCCCTTGGGTATTTCGCTGAAGGGACAGCATCTCTGCCATTAGGGTGGCCTCAGAACAAGCCAAGAAGTTGGTAAGTTCATGTGGCTCACTCGTGGTTTGGGTTGAGCAGGACAACCAGTGAATGTGGACAATGGTCACTGGACAAAGGAGGTCCCTGTGCATGGAAATTGGCTGCATAGGGAACAGTACAAGAAAGTATAATGGCTTTATCACACGAATAAGTCACTGGCAGCTGGACAGGTCTTAAAAGGTGAATGGGAGGTGCTGCCAATGAAAGCTGGGCCAGAAATCCTCTATCCCTTTTGGGAAGCCCTCTTCTTGCGGCCATACGAACCGGATAGATGTGCCATAACCAATTTAGACCCATTACGTGAACCACTAGCAGAGGTTCTAACTGTGGGAGAGGTAGCACACCACCTCAAAGCCACCAAAACATCGGCCCCCCAGTCCCAACGGAATGCAGACAAGGCTCTTGAAGTCTATTCCTCTGCGGGTGCTCTGCAAGATGTTCAATCTGTGGATTGCCACCTCTACACTGCTTTAGCCACTCAAGGCAAATAGGAAGGTACTGATACCAAAGGTACCAAATCCTACACAGCCCAAGGACTACAACTGAGTACCATCTCGTGCGCTGTAGTCTGTATACTCCACAAAATCTTGAGCAGCTGCATCTCAAGCTTTGTCCAGATCAATGGAGTTCAATAGGCATTCATCCCTGTGGATACATGCCTTGAGAACCTCATGATCTTGGATACGATCGTTGGTTGTGCGCAGGCACAGTCCCACGCTATGCACCTGGCATTCCTTGACATTGGCTAAATCATTTGATGTGTTAATCACAGCACTATCGAGCGGGCCATGTCGCGGAAGGGCATTCCGGCCCCTATCAGGACATACATCATGCCAATGTACAAACAAGCCTTCACACACATTGAAGGCAGCAGCGAGATGTCAAGAGTGATAAAAATGACATGAGGTCAGACAGGGTGATCTCCTATCTCCAATTCTTTTTAATCTTGTGATCGATGAAGGGATCACAAGGGTTAAGGAATTGGGTGTGGGGGTGAGAATTGGAGACCAGAAGGTGCCAGTGCTAGCCTTTGCCGATGATCTGGTTCTGGTGGCGCACACGGCAGGCAGTCTACAGAAGGCAATTGATGTCATGACGAAGACACTCACAGGGGTTGGTCTTCAAGTGAACCCGGGAAAGTGTCGGTCCCTCATGGAGACCGATGGCAAGCACAAGACTTGGTATGTCAACAAGAACAGGATGTTCCAAGTCTTGGGAAGCTCTATCAGCTCCATGGACGCTGAAAACGACTACAAGTACCTTGGGTGTTCTCGTTGGGGCACAAGATAGGTGCAAATCCTGCAATGCCCTGCTAGAAGAGGGGCTTGCAAACATCACCAGGGCCCCTCTAACACCTCAGCTGAGGATTACGATCCTCAGAGACCACCTCGTACCTAAACTAATGCATCGCCTGGTGCTGAGGGAGGTATATAAGATGCAGTGAGCACGTATGGACAGGCAAGTAAGAGTTGCAGTTCACTGTTGGCTCCGCCTGCCCCATGACGTGCCCTGCACATTCTTCCACTCAGCAGCAGGGGATGGTGGTTTGGGTATACCTGATTTTGTCTCAACTGTCTAAATAAACGAGTCCAATTTGAGAAATTGCTTACCTCATCTGACCCAGTGATTCAGATGGCGGTCTAGCGGTCTAGGAACCTGCAGCCATGAAGAGGCTGCAGAGAAGGTAAGGCCCTGTATGCATTGACAGTCGACAGGTAAGCAATAAGACCAAACGATTGCACACATGGTTGTCTTAGTTAGTACCTGCGACGGGTTGGGTTTCACTCCATCTGTTGCTGTACCACAGGTAAGCAGATGGGTCACCAGTGGGACCCAACTCCTCAGGCCAGTGACTATGTTAAGGCTGTCCAAGTGTGATCAGGAACACTTCCCACCCCTGCTAGGGGTAAAAGAGGCTGGCCCAACATCTCTGGCCTCTGTGACACTTGTCACAAGCCAGGGGTAATTGGCCTTGATAACATCAATGCCTTTTTTGCTGGATGGCTTAGGCAAAAGGGTTACAAGGTGGTCTGCGAGCCTCGCATTCTTATTGCAGGGTTCTTCCCGAAGCCAGACATCATGGCTTCCAGAGGTTCAGAGAACAGTATCATTAATACACAGGTCTCTGGAGTTTGCTTCGCACTCTCAGCTGCACATAACCACAAGCGCAGCTATTACGGCACCCCGGAAGTCCTTTACGGTGTACGGGAACTCATCAGCAAAGACACCGTGCATGTGACATCCACCATATTTAATTGGCGAGGCACATGGTGTCAGGAGAGTGCGAGTGCTCTCAGAGGGTTTGGGCTTTCCTACTGGGACCTGGAGGTGTGCTCCGTGAGAGCCCTAACCTGGACCCATTCCCTTTACAGGATGTGGTCCAAGAGCACACATTAAAAATCTGTCACCTGCCTGGGAACATCTTGTGTCAGCCCTTGGGGCTGGCTGGGAATATCTCCCACTTTGTGTGCTCATGGGTGACAGTTGGCTGTTCATCACCCCGAGGCTCACATGTCGGGTACCAGTTCCCAAAGGGGGTCCTGTGTAGTGTGGGGAGAAGGCATCTTAGCAGGATAGCCTGCTGCTCCTGTCTGTCAGGCCGCACTGGAGGGCGAGCGGTGCTAGGAGCTGGATTGGGTAAAGTCCTTTTGGACAGGTAAGGTAAGGCCCAACCGCTTTTCATTCTGCTTGTCTCATCCTTTCTTCCACCTATGCTATCAGCAATCTGACCATTTGCCTTCCTCTCACTGACTTACACACCTCTGTTTAACCAACCTCTTCTTTCACTATCTACTCATGTATATACCTTCTTACTTTACTAACCTGCACTTTATTCATCAATTCTTCAGCACCTTTACTAATAACTGGAAATAATAATAATAAAAAAATAATAGTGGTCAGTAGGAATACTAAGTAGAAGCTCCTGCAAACACTGTGCTAGAGTTGCCCTCAATCAATGGCCTATCAAGGGTGAGGCACTAAAGGCTTAAAAGTGAAACTGGAGTCCACCAATTATGGAGACTATTCTGCTTGGAACAGGCATCAGAGATATAAACAGATAGTACCTAAATGTATTACTAAATGTTTTAATGCCATGAATCTGATCATGAACCTCCCTGAATAAAAAATTGTGGAAACATAAGTCTGTGAAAGGGATGTGACCTTCACAGGAGACAAATCCAGTTGAGAGTTCCTACTGAAATTTCTGACAATATATTCCTTAACCTCAATAAGATATCTGCCCATTCATCGCAAACCATTCACTTTCCTCTCTTCCTACTCATACACATGCCTTACTTCCTCGATAAAAACTTTTCACTGCTTCTAGCAACTTACCTCCCACACCAAATACTCTTAATACCTTCTACAGAGCATCTCCAATAACTCTATCATATGCCTTCTCCAGATCCAAAATACTTTGTAAAATCTAGTCACTCTGATGACTGGGTCAGGTTTAGCCACTTACCTTCTATGAGAGGGTTGAACAACTTGGAAAAGTAAGACCCCATTTTAGTAAAATACTTGAAGCCAACCCCTCTCACTGAGCTACTATGAACTAGTTAGCATAAATAACCTGTTCTGAAACTGTACCATTCCCCCAAAAGTGCTTCTTTTTCAAGCAACTGAAGTGCTACTTCTTACAGAATTACTAACACCTCTTGAAGAAAACACTCCTTCACACTGTCTCACAATGACTGAAGGATGTATTCCTGTCCCTGTCATTACATTATTTTACTTTTTTCCTAATCTACTTGATAACTGTCAATGTTCAAGCCCTGATATCCCACAAACCATCCTCTAAAACAGCATTAGAAATAAATGAACTATGGCCTCATTTCCATCAATACACTCCCTAACTGTCATGTACCATGTATAGAAACCAGGTCCCACCACCTACAGACAAGCTCTACTAACTAATCCATGGCTTACCTATACCACTTCAAAAGCCCTAGTCAGCAAAATGACAGAAAGTTCCCCACTCCCTCACCAAGATACCACAACAATACAATTCAATATATTCAATGCACACTTCTCGCCCTCCTGAATGTTCAAGCCCTGATATCCTACAAACCATCCTGTAAATCAGCCTTCCATTTCTTTCTTAGTTTCTCCCAACCTCTTACTCCCTGTACATATAACATACAGATCCTCTTTTCTCTGCTCATCCTCCATTATGTTCTCACCATTTCAACATACCATGGTTAGCCGTATCTATCAAACTGCAATCACTACCAAACTTCTTCACAACACATGTGGTCCTCCTGAATTAAATTTCCACTAAATTCACCCTTTCTTCTCTTTAGCATTCAAGGCCTAGGATTCATAACCATCCAACACTGGTGGGAATACTATACCGACAAACCTACACATCTTGGCACTTGCAGACACTGGCTTTTCCTTAGGTAAATTCGTTATAGCACCAAGAATCTTTGTCACCTCTTCTATCTTACGACTCTCTTCAGACACCATGTTCCATCCACAGTCACATTTACTACCAATGTAATCTAATCAATCAACTTTCTCCAGTTTTTCCCAATTCAAACTTATACTCAAATCCCCATGCTGCACCTCCCACCTTACTTTTGTTCACATTCACTCTAAATTTTTCTAACATTCTTTTCCAAACTGTTGCCAGCTTCTGGAGTATCTTTCTGGAAATTACCAGCAAAGCCAAGTCATTTGCAAACAGCAACAGATTCACTTCCTATGCCCCCAAACCCACTACGTACAACAGACTTATCTTTTGCCCCTAGGCCCTAATATTTACCTCACTAAACACCTTGTCCATAAACAGATTAAACTGCAACATATCCTTGACTCACATCCACCTTCACTGACCCCAACTGTCTTCCTAATATATACAACTTACTCTCCCAGTAAAACCTCCACAATGCTTTTGGTTAATAATTGTGCTTACAGCACCTACTGATTTCAGTGGTAATATTCTAATCTTCCATGCTAGTCATACCGATTAGGAATTACTTTTGAATTCAAACTGGAAATCATGCTTTCCAGGATGTTCCAAATGTAAATCATGATATAAATCATGCCTTCTTAAGAGTACAACCGAAGTGTTTTCAATGAACATTACAGTAATTTCCCTGCTATTTTGGAATAAACATTGTGAACAGTCATAAGTGTACCTTAAAGGTATATCATATGCAACTTATGAAAATAAAGAGCAATTAATAAGTGCGTAAGACAAGGGAGCAAATGGGAACTTCAGTGAAGGGCGCAAATGGGGAGGTGATAACAAGTCGTGGTGATGTGAGAAGGAGATGGAGTGAGTATTTTGAAGGTTTGTTGAATGCGTTTGATGATAGAGTGGCAGAATAGGGTGTCTTGGTCGAGGTGGTGTGCAAAGTGAGAGGGTTGGGGAAATGATTTGGTAAACAGAGAAGAGGTAGTAAAAGCTTTGTGAAGATGAAAGCCGGCAAGGCAGCAGGTTTGGATGGTATTGCAGTGGAATTTATAAAAAAAGGGGGTGACTGTATTGTTGACTGGTTGGTAAGGTTATTTAATGTATGTATGACTCATGGTGAGGTGCCTGAGGATTGGCGGAATGCGTGCATAGTGCCATTGTACAAAGGCAAAGGAGATAAGAGTGAGTGCTCAAATTACAGAGGTATAAGTTTGTTGAGTATTCCTGGTAAATTATATGGGAGGGTATTGATTCAGAGCATGAAAGCATGTACAGAGCATCAGATTGGGGAAGAGCAGTGTGGTTTCAGAAGTGGTAGAGGATGTGTGGATCAGGTGTTTGCTTTGAAGAATGTATGTGAGAAATACTTAGAAAAGCAAATGGATTTGTATGTAGCATTTATGGATCTGGAGAAGGCATATGATAGAGTTGATAGAGATGCTCAGTGGAAGGTATTAAGAATATATGGTGTGGGTGGCAAGTTGTTAGAAGCAGTGAAAAGTTTTTATCGAGGATGTAAGGCATGTGTACGTGTAGGAAGAGAGGAAAGTGATTGGTTCTCAGTGAATGTAGGTTTGCGGCAGGGGTGTGTGATGTCTCCATGGTTGGTTAATTTGTTTATGGATGGGGTTGTTAGGGAGGTGAATGCAAGAGTTTTGGAAAGAGGGGCAAGTATGAAGTCTGTTGTGGATGAGAGAGCTTGGGAAGTGAGTCAGTTGTTGTTCGCTGATGATACAGCGCTGGTGGCTGATTCATGTGAGAAACTGCAGAAGCTGGTGACTGAGTTTGGTAAAGTGTGTGAAAGAAGAAAGTTAAGAGTAAATGTGAATAAGAGCAAGGTAATTAGGTTGAGTAGGGTTGAGGGTCAAGTCAATTGGGAGGTAAGTTTGAATGGAGAAAAACTGGAGGAAGTAAAGTGTTTTAGATATCTGGAAGTGGAGCTGGCAGCGGATGGAACCATGGAAGCGGAAGAGAATCATAGGGTGGGGGAGGGGGTGAAAATCCTGGGAGCATTGAAGAATGTGTGGAATTCGAGAACATTATCTCGGAAAGCAAAAATGGGTATGTTTGAAGGAATAGTGGTTCCAACAATGTTGTATGGTTGTGAGGCATGGGCTATGGATACAGTTGTGCACAGGAGGGTGGATGTGCTGGAAATGAGATGTTTGAGGACAATGTGTGGTGTGAGGTGGTTTGATCAAGTAAGTAATGTAAGGGTAAGAGAGATGTGTGGAAATAAAAAGAGCGTGGTTGAGAGAGCAGAAGAGGGTGTTTTGAAATGGTTTGGGCACATGGAGAGAATGAGTGAGGAAAGATTGACCAAGAGGATATATGTGTCGGAGGTGGAGGGAACGAGGAGAAGTGGGAGACCAAATTGGAGGTGAAAAGATGGAGTGAAAAAGATTTTGAGTGATCGGGGCCTGAACATGCAGGAGGGTGAAAGGCAGGCAAGGAATAGAGTGAATTGGATCAATGTGGTATACTGGGGTTGATGTGCTGTCAGTGGATTGAATCAGGGCATGTGAAGCGTCTGGGGTAAACCATGGAAAGTTGTGTGGGGCCTGGATGTGGAAAGGGAGCTGTGGTTTCGGGCATTATTGCATGACAGCTAGAGACTGAGTGTGAACGAATGGGGCCTTTGTTGTCTTTTCCTAACGCTACCACGCACACATGAGGGGGGAGGGGGATGGTATTCCATGTGTGGCGAGGTGGCGATGGGAATGAATAAAGGCAGACAGTGTGAATTGTGTGTATGGGTATATATGTATGTGTCTGTGTGTGTATATATATGTGTACATTGAGATGTATAGGTATGTATATTTGCGTGTGTGGACGTGTGTGTATATACATGTGTATGGAGGTGGGTTGGGCCATTTCTTTCATCTGTTTCCTTGCGCTACCTCGCAAACGTGGGATACAGCGACAAAGCAAAATAATAAAAAAATAATAATAAGAATTCCAGTATGCTGCACTAAACCTTCTTGCAATGCGATCAAAAACAAATGATTCACTTTTGTAACACTGACAAGCAAATCAGCTCTTCAACAAATTCTGTATGTTCTTGGGTATCTCATGTTTGATTTTGTGAACGTATAATACAACTGCACTACCTCGCAAATGCGAGAGACAGCGACAAAGCAAAATAAAATAAAATAATAAAAAATAATACAACTGAAATGTTTTGGGAAGATTCTTTAAGAATTATCATATCTTGGATTGGGAAGATTCTTTAAGAATTATTATATCTTGGAAGCAGAGTGATATATTAAATAATTTTCTCAACAATACAGTACAGAACCCCTGTTATGGTGTTCCTGCAGCTACAAGATTGCTCTCCAACTAGAAGCAAAGAAATGATGACAACTTTGGATTGAAAAAGTCTTCAACAAGACTGTATTTATTTTCAGAATAATACTGAAGATTTCAGAATAATACTGTAACCTTTCAGCATGATGATATACA
Organism: Panulirus ornatus; assembly: GCF_036320965.1. Taxonomy (NCBI): domain Eukaryota; kingdom Metazoa; phylum Arthropoda; class Malacostraca; order Decapoda; family Palinuridae; genus Panulirus; species Panulirus ornatus. Next base: position 15,506,072 of record NC_092259.1, read on the forward strand.
TTTGATGGTTAACAAATACTAAAAAAAAAAATGAATTCTTTTCCATCAAAAGACTATGATAATAAATAGCAGCATCATTCCTCTGTGAAATCCATGATACTGTTATATAAGATTGAATCACAGTGTATATGCGATGCTGTTTCCTGTGGGGCGGGGTGTCACCAGGAATGGATGAGGGCAAGTAAGTGGAACATATAAAAGTGTATATATGGATATGTTTGTGGTTTCGGTGCATTATTACATGACAGCTAGACACTGAGTGTGAATGAATGGGGCCTTTGTTGTCTTTTCCTAGCGCTACCTTGTATACATTTGGGGGGAGGGGGTTGTTATTTCATGTGTGGCGAGGTGGCGATGGGAATAAATAAAGGCAGACAGTGTGAATTATGTACAAGTGTATATATGTATATGTCTGTGTGTGTATATATATGTATATGTTGAGATGTATAGGTATGTATATTTGCGTGTGGTCGTGTATGTATATACATGTGTATGTGGGTGAGTTGGGCCATTCTTTCATCTGTTTCCTTGCGCTACCTCGCTAACGTGGGAAACAGCGACAAAGCAAAATAAATAAATAAATACTATGTATATGTACGTGTATGGGCATAAGTGTGTGTGAAAGGTGTGCAAGGAATAGAGTGAATTGGAACAATGTGGTATACCAGGGTCGACATGCTGTCAATGGATTGAACCAGGGTATGTGAAGTGTTTGGGGTAAACCATGGAAAGGTTTGTGGGGCCTGAATGTGGAAAGGGAGCTGTGGTTTCGGTGCATTACACATGACAGCTAGAGACTGATTGTGAATGAATGTGGCCTTTGTTCTCTTTTCCTAGCACTACCTCACGCGAGTGCGGGGGAGGGGGCTGTCATTTCATGTGTGGCGGGGTGGCAATGGGAATGAATAAAGGCAGCAAGTATGAATTATGTACACGTGTATATATGTATATGTCTGTGTATGTATATATATGTATATGTTGAAATGTATAGGTATGTATATGTGCATGTGTGAACGTGTACGTACATACATGTGTATGTGGGTGGGCTGGGCCATTCTTTCGTCTCTTTCGTTACGCTACCACGCTAACGCAGGAGACAGTGACAAAGTATAATAAATAAAAATAAATGAATGTGTATATGAGTACATGGCCATTCTTCGTCTGCTTCCTGGAACTACCTCACTAATGTTGGAAACGGCAATCAAGCATAATTAAATAAAATAATAAATACTATGAAATCAGGTAAGTGGACTTTCAAAATACAGATACTGGAAAAAACCTTGTCTGTCTCCCCATGAATTCTCAAAGACAATGTCACATTTAAATTCTAGTACTTTGTAAACTCTCCTTTGACCATGATTATCACCTGCAAACATCTGGGCATGGAAATGGCAAGGTTCCTGAAGTATTCAAACTGTGTGTTTTGAGTCCATAAGGTCTTGATCTTATGAATGAGACAAAGAATTGATGAGGTGTTACAAGAAACAGTTGCCTGATCATGCATTCTGAGTGCCAGTGTGCTTAAAAATCTCACATGTACCCATATTTTCTTGCTACCATTTCAGAATTTAGGCTTTCTCCTCCTCAGAAAGGTAAGAACCAGCCATCTTGAAGCACAAAAGTGAAATTCAAAAAATGAAGTGGCAGCTGGAAGAGTAAAGAAAGAACATCATTCCCTCAAGATAGCCTAAAAATCACATGTGTACCTACATTTTCCTGATTCCAGGCTAGAATTCGAACTTTCACAGTCTGAGAAAGATAACAGCCAATCACCTCAAAGCACAAATGGAACAAATATTTTGTCCAGAAGTGAAAAATTCCCAAAATGAAGTAGCAGTCTGGAAGAGTAAAGAAAGAATTCTATTCCCTCAAGATAGCCTAAGGCACACTGAGGTGGATTGCTGGTGCTCAAACCATATGAAACATGAGTCTCAGAAACCAGATTTAAGATGATTTCACCCTGACAACATCATATACTTGTACCCACAGCAAGTCTTAGCCATGCATTGCCTTTGAAAATATATGGGGGTTAGACAATTTTTTTGTTTGCACACAATGTAACTATGAGAATGTCCTGATAGCACAATAAATCTCAATTCATATTAAATAATATAATTATGACATGAAGGGAAAAATTCTAATGAAAGACTACTCAACAAGTTGGCATGTCACATGGACTTACCTTTGCCATGAAGGTGATAGCCTCGAAGTTCGCATATTGCCTTCCAGCCATCCTCCTCATAAGCCATGTGCTGCAGGGAAACACAGCAACATGCACAAACTCAAAAGGATGCATAAACTCATTAAAATCAGCAAGTGCAATAATGTCATATATCTTCATGTGACAAACTACATTCTTTTAGAAAACAACATGAATTAGAAAATTACAAAATTTCATTACTGCAAGTGTAAAAATGCTACAGTTCATCAAAATCTGCTACATTTCACACCATATTATAATAATGGTTGCTCATCAACAATGTGCTACATATTGCAGAAAACAATTATCAAAGCTTGAAAAAATTTTGGCATATATATATATCAATAATATAATCCTTTTTGAGTAGAGAGACGAAATCCTGCACTGTACAGAAGCAGCTTGAAGGACATATGATAAGCAGTCCTTTCAGTCACAACAAATGAATGCTAAAAGAAAAGAAAATTACCCCTACAAGTATCTTCCATCCCCTCAATATCTGTCAACAATTGACTAACTTAAAAATAGCCTCTAAACCCTTCCATTGCATTGCATCAATCCACATATGTGAATGAATGCAGTTCTTTCCAACAAGCCACATTTATGGCTTTAAACTGCTGTACCCTCATCTGAATTCCCATCTGATATATGATTCCACATCTTACTCATAGATGTCACTAGCAACCTTACAAGCCAGAAATAATATCACAGATCACACTCACTTATAAAAAAAAAAGAAAGTGTAACTGCCCTTTAATAGAGCTATGCCAAAATTGTTCTGGATCTAAACCTTTGTGTCCTCATATGAATTCAGTGAGGATTTATGATCCCCATCTCATCCATTAGATGTCACTAGCAATTTAATGACAGCTGGAAATATCAAAAATCACAGTCAATCATAAACTAAGAAAAAGCAAGTGTTACCATGGTGGGGAACTTGATTTATGCAGCAACTATCTATATTTATTTTCATTATATGTAGTCGCCATCTCCCACGTTAGTGAGTTAGCGCAAGGAAACAGACGAAAGAATGGCCCAACCCACCCACATGCAAATATATATACATACACGCCCACACAAGTACATATACCTTTCAATGTTATTTTTTTATTTATTATACTTTGTCGCTGTCTCCCGCGTTTGCGAGGTAGCGCAAGGAAACAGACGAAAGAAATGGCCCCCCCCCATACACATGTATATACATACGTCCACACACGCAAATATACATACCTACACAGCTTTCCATGGTTTACCCCAGACGCTTCACATGCCTTGATTCAATCCACTGACAGCACGTCAACCCCGGTATACCACATCGCTCCAATTCACTCTATTCCTTGCCTGCCTTTCACCCTCCTGCATGTTCAGGCCCCGATCACACAAAATCTTTTTCACTCCATCTTTCCACCTCCAATTTGGTCTCCCTCTTCTCCTCGTTCCCTCCACCTCCGACACATATATCCTCTTGGTCAATCTTTCCTCACTCATTCTCTCCATGTGCCCAAACCACTTCAAAACACCCTCTTCTGCTCTCTCAACCACGCTCTTTTTATTTCCACACATCTCTCTTACCCTTACGTTACTCACTCGATCAAACCACCTCACACCACACATTGTCCTCAAACATCTCATTTCCAGCACATCCATCCTCCTGCGCACCACTCTATCCATAGCCCACGCCTCGCAACCATACAACATTGTTGGAACCACTATTCCTTCAAACATACCCATTTTTGCTTTCCGAAATAATGTTCTCGACTTCCACACATTCTTCAAGGCCCCCAGAATTTTCGCCCCCTCCCCCACCCTATGATCCACTTCCGCTTCCATGGTTCCATCCGCTGATAGATCCACTCCCAGATATCTAAAACACTTCACTTCCTCCAGTTTTTCTCCATTCAAACTCACCTCCCAATTGACTTGACCCTTAACCCTACTGTACCTAATAACCTTGCTCTTATTCACATTTACTCTTAACTTTCTTCTTCCACACACTTTACCAAACTCAGTCACCAGCTTCTGCAGTTTCTCACATGAATCAGCCACCAGCGCTGTATCATCAGCGAACAACAACTGACTCACTTCCCAAGCTCTCTCATCCACAACAGACTTCATACTTGCCCCTCTTTCCAAAACTCTTGCATTTACCTCCCTAACAACCCCATCCATAAACAAATTAAACAACCATGGAGACATCACACACCCCTGCCGCAAACCTACATTCACTGAGAACCAATCACTTTCCTCTCTTCCTACACGTACAGATGCCTTACATCCTCGATAAAAACTTTTCACTGCTTCTAACAACTTGCCTCCCACACCATATATTCTTAATACCTTCCACAGAGCATCTCTATCAACTCTATCATATGCCTTCTCCAGATCCATAAATGCTACATACAAATCCATTTGCTTTTCTAAGTATTTCTCACATACATTCTTCAAAGCAAACACCTGATCCACACATCCTCTACCACTTCTGAAACCACACTGCTCTTCCCCAATCTGATGCTCTGTACATGCCTTCACCCTCTCAATCAATAACCTCCCATATAACTTACCAGGAATACTCAACAAACTTATACCTCTGTAATTTGAGCACTCACTCTTATCCCCTTTGCCTTTGTACAATGGCACTATGCACGCATTCCGCCAATCCTCAGGCACCTCACCATGAGTCATACATACATTAAATAACCTTACCAACCAGTCAATAATACAGTCACCCCCTTTTTTAATAAATTCCACTGCAATACCATCCAAACCTGCTGCCTTGCCGGCTTTCATCTTCCGCAAAGCTTTCACTACCTCTTCTCTGTTTACCAAATCATTTTCCCTAACCCTCTCACTTTGCACACCACCTCGACCAAAACACCCTATATCTGCCACTCTATCATCAAACACATTCAACAAACCTTCAAAATACTCACTCCATCTCCTTCTCACATCACCACTACTTGTTATCACCTCCCCATCTGCGCCCTTCACTGAAGTTCCCATTTGCTCCCTTGTCTTACGCACTTTATTTACCTCCTTCCAGAACATCTTTTTATTCTCCCTAAAATTTAATGATACTCTCTCACCCCAACTCTCATTTGCCCTTTTTTTCACCTCTTGCACCTTTCTCTTGACCTCCGGTCTCTTTCTTTTATACATCTCCCACTCAATTTCATTTTTTCCCTGCAAAAATCGTCCAAATGCCTCTCTCTTCTCTTTCACTAATAATCTTACTTCTTCATCCCACCACTCACTACCCTTTCTAATCAACCCACCTCCCACTCTTCTCATGCCACAAGCATCTTTTGCGCAATCCATCACTGATTCCCTAAATACATCCCATTCCTCCCCCACTCCCCTTACTTCCATTGTTCTCACCTTTTTCCATTCTGTATACATAAAAATACATACACAGGCATATACATATATACACATGTACATATTCATACTTGCTGCCTTCATCCATTCACGTCACTACCTCGCCACACACGAAAAAAGCACCCCCCCCCACGCGTGCGAGGTAGCACTAGGAAAAGAAAACAAAGGCCTCATTCGTTCACACTCAGTCTCTAGCTGTCATGTGTAATGCACTGAAACCACAGCTCCCTTTCCATATCCAGACCCCACAAAACTTTCCATGGTTTACCCTAGACGCTTCACATGCCCTGGTTCAATCCATTTACAGCTTGTTGACCCCAGTATACCACATCATTCCAATTCACTCTATTCCTTGCACACCTTTCACCCTCCTTTATGTTCAGGCCCTGATCACTCAAAATCTTTTTCACTCCATCCTTCTACCTCCAATTTGGTCTCCCACTTCTCCTCATTCCCTCCACCTCTGACACATATATCCTCTTTGATTCCAACGATTCTCTCCATGTGACCAAACCATTTCAATACACCCTCCTCTACTCTCTCAACCACACTCTTTTTATTACCACACATCTCTATTACCTTTTCATTACTTATTTGATCAAACCATCTCACACCACTTATTGTCCTCAAACATTTCATTTCCAATACATCCCCCCTCCTCCACACAACCCTACTATAGCCCATGCCTCCCTACCATATAACACTGTTGGAAACACTATTCCTTCAAACACACCCATTTTTGCTGTCCAAGATACTGTTCTCACCTTCCAAACATTCTTCAATGCTCTTAGAACCTTTGCCCCCTCCTCCACCTTGTGACACTTCTGCTTCCATGGTTACATCCGCTCCCAAATCCACTCCCAGATATCTTAAACACTTCACTTCCTCCAGCTTTTCTCCATTCAAACTTACCTCCCAATTAACTTGTCCCTCAACCCTACTGAACCTAATTACCTTGCTCTTATTCACATTCACTCTCAGCTTTCTTCTTTCTCACACTTTACCAAACTGTCACCAACTTCTGCAGTTTCTCACACAATTCAGCCACCAGTGCTATATCATCAGCAAACAACAAATGACTCGCTTCCCAAGCCCTCTCATCCACAACAGACTGCATACTTGCCCCTCTCTCCAAAACTCTTGCATTCACCTCCCTAACAACCCCATCCATAAACAAATTAAACAACCATGGAGACATCACACACTCCTGCTACAAACCGACATTCACTGAGAACCAATCACTTTCCTCTCTTCCTACTTGCACACATGCCTTACACCCTTGATATAAACTTTTCACTGCTTCTGGCAACTTACCACCTACACCATATACTCTTAATACCTTCCACAGAGCATCTCTATCAACTCTATCATATACCTTCTCCAGATCTATAAATGCTACATACAAATCCATTTGTTTTTCTAAGAATTTCTCACATACATTCTTCAAAGCAAACACCTGGTCCACACATCCTCTACCACTTCTGAAACCAAACTGCTCTTCCCCAATCTGATGCTCCGCACATGCCTCTACCCTCTCAATCAATACCCTCCCACATAATTTCCCAGGAATACTCAATAAACTTAAACCTCTGTAACTGCAGCAACTATTGTAATCATTTTTAAGATAAAATATGAAATTTCTTTTGTATTATTGTTTATGTTTTCTGTGAGAAGCTTATTCTTTCACTCAGTCATATACACAAAATAAAGTAAACAATGCACACAAAGCATTCACAATTTTTTCCATACTTGATTACCGTTTCTGTGTCAGTGAGGTACTGAAAGGAAACAGATGAAGAAAGACATCCACTCATATACACACATATATACATTTATGCATCTACACCTCCACAGAGGCAAAAGGGGATAAGAGTGAGTGCTCAAATTACAGAGGTATAAGTTTGTTGAGTATTCCTGGTAAATTATATGTGAGGTACTGATTGAGAGGGTGAAGGCATGTACAGAGCATCAGATTGGGGAAGAGCAGTGTGGTTTCAGAAGTGGTAGAGGATGTGTGGATCAGGTGTTTGCTTTGAAGAATGTATGTGAGAAATACTTAGAAAAGCAAATGGATTTGTATGTAGCATTTATGGATCTGAAGAAGGCGTATGACAGAGTTGATAGAGATGCTCTGTGGAAGGTATTAAGAATATATGGTGTGGGAGGAAAGTTGTTAGAAGCAGTGAAAAGTTTTTATCGAGGATGTAAGGCATGTATACGTGTAGGAAGAGAGGAAAGTGATTGGTTCTCAGTGAATGTAGGTTTGCGGCAGGGGTGTGTGATGTCTCCATGGTTGTTTAATTTGTTTATGGATGGGGTTGTTAGGGAGGTGAATGCAAGAGTTTTGGAAAGAGGGCAAGTATGCAGTCTGTTGTGGATGAGAGAGCTTAGGAAGTGAGTCAGTTGTTGTTCGCTGATGATACAGCGCTGGTGGCTGATTCATGTGAGAAACTGCAGAAGCTGGTGACTGAGTTTGGTAAAGTGTGTGAAAGAAGAAAGTTGAGAGTAAATGTGAATAAGAGTAAGGTTATTAGGTACAGTAGGGTTGATGGTCAAGTCAACTGGGAGGTACGTTTGAATGGAGAAAAACTGTAGGAAGCGAAGTGTTTTAGATATCTGGGAGTGGATTTGGCAGCGGATGGACCCATGGAAGCGGAAGTGAATCATAGGGTGGGAAAGGGGGCGAAAATCCTGGGAGCATTGAACAATATGTAGAAGTCGAAAACATTATCTCGGAAAGCAAAAATGGGTATGTTTGATAGAATAGTGGTTCCAACAATGTTGTATTGTTGCGAGGCATGGGCTATGGATAGAGTTGTGTGCAGGAGGGTGGATGTGCTGGAAATGAGATGTTTGAGGACAATATGTGGTGTGAGGTGGTTGATCGAGTAAGTAACAATAGGGTAAGAGAGATGTGTGGTAATAAAAAGAGTGTGGTTGAGAGAGCAGAAGATGGTGTTTTGAAATGGTTTGGTCACATGGAGAGAATGAGTGAGGAAAGATTGACCAAGAGGATATGTGTGTCAGAGGTGGAGGGAACGAGAAGAAGTGGGAGACCAAATTGAAGGTGGAAAGATGGAGTGAAAAAGATTTTGAGTGATCGGGGCCTGAACATGCAGGAGGGTGAAAAGCGTGCAAGGAATAGATTGAACTGGAATGATGTGATATACCGGGGTCTACGTGCTGTCAATAGATTGAACCATGGCATGTAAAGCGTCTGGGGTAAACCATGGAAAGTTGTGTGGGGTCTGGATGTGGAAAGGGAGCTGTGGTTTCAGTGCATTATTACATGACAGCTAGAGACTTAGTGTGAACGAATGGGGCCTTTGTTTTTCTTTTCCTAGCGCTATCTCGCACACATGAGGGGGGAGGGGGATGGTATTCCATGTGTGGCGAGGTGGCGATAGGAATAAATAAAGGCAGACAGTGTGAATTGTGTGCATGGGTATATATGTATGTGTCTGTGTGTGTATATATATGTGTACATTGAGATGTATAGGTATGTATATCTGTGTGTGTGGACGTGTGTGTATATACATGTGTATGGGGGTGCGTTGGGCCATTTCTTTCGTCTGTTTCCTTGCGCTACCTCGCAAACGTGGGAGACAGCGACAAAGCAAAATATAATAATAATAAATAAATAATATATATATATATATATATATATATATATATATATATATATATATATATATATATATAAATATATATATATATCTTTCTTTTCTTTCATACTATTCACCATTTCACGCATTAGCGAGGTAGCGTTAAGAACAGAGGACTGGGCCTTTGAGGGAATATCCTTACCTGGCCCCCCTTCTCTGTTCCTTCTTTTAGAAAATTGAAAAAAAAAACGAGAGGGGAGGATTTCCAGCCACCCGCTCCCTCCCCTTTTAGTCGCCTTCTACGACACGCAGGGAATACGTGGGAAGTATTCTTTCTCCCCTATCCCCAGGGATATATATATATATATATATATATATATATATATATATATATATATATATATATATATATATATATATATATATTATATATATAGCGCAAGGTAGCGCAAGGAAACAGGAAAAAGAATGGCCCAACCCACCCATATACACATGTAAATACATACACATCCACATTATTGGTGCATATGCACCTGGGCATGAGAAGAAAGTTCATGAGAGGCAAGTGTTTTGGGAGCAGCTGAATGAGTGTGTTAGTGGTTTTGATGCACGAGACCAGGTTATAGTGATGGGTGATTTGAATGCAAAGGTGAGTAATGTGGCAGTTGGGGGAATAATTGGTATACATGGGGTGTTCAGTGTTGTAAATGGAAATGGTGAAGAGCTTGTAGATTTATGTGCTGAAAAAGGACTGATGATTGGGAATACCTGGTTTAAAAAGCGAGATATACATAAGTATACTTATGTAAGTAGGAGAGATGGCCAGAGAGCGTTATTGGATTACGTGTTAATTGAAAGGCGCGCGAAAGAGAGACTTTTGGATGTTAATGTGCTGAGAGGTGCAACTGGAGGGATGTCTGATCATTATCTTGTGGAGGCTAAGGTGAAGATTTGTATGGGTTTTCAGAAAAGAAGAGTGAATGTTGGGGTGAAGAGGGTGGTGAGAGTAAGTGAGCTTGGGAAGGAGACTTGTGTGAGGAAGTACCAGGAGAGACTGAGTACAGAATGGAAAAAGGTGAGAACAATGGAAGTAAGGGGAGTGGGGGAGGAATGGGATGTATTTAGGGAATCAGTGATGGATTGCACAAAAGATGCTTGTGGCATGAGAAGAGTGGGAGGTGGGTTGATTAGAAAGGGTAGTGAGTGGTGGGATAAAGAAGTAAGAGTATTAGTGAAAGAGAAGAGAGAGGCATTTGGACGATTTGTGCAGGGAAAAAATGCAATTGAGTGGGAGATGTATAAAAGAAAGACAGGAGGTCAAGAGAAAGGTGCAAGAGGTGAAAAAAAGGGCAAATGAGAGTTGGGGTGAGAGAGTATCATTAAATTTTAGGGAGAATAAAAAGATGTTCTGCAAGGAGGTAAATAAAGTGCGTAAGACAAGGGAGCAAATGGGAACTTCAGTGAAGGGCGCAAATGGGGAGGTGATAACAAGTAGTGGTGATGTGAGAAGGAGATGGAGTGAGTATTTTGAAGGTTTGTTGAATGTGTTTGATGATAGAGTGGCAGATATAGGGTGTTTTGGTCGAGGTGGTGTGCAAAGTGAGAGGGTTAGGGAAAATGATTTGGTAAACAGAGAAGAGGTAGTAAAAGCTTTGCGGAAGATGAAAGCCGGCAAGGCAGCAGGTTTGGATGGTATTGCAGTGGAATTTATTAAAAAAGGGGGTGACTGTATTGTTGACTGGTTGGTAAGGTTATTTAATGTATGTATGACTCATGGTGAGGTGCCTGAGGATTGGCGGAATGCGTGCATAGTGCCTTTGTACAAAGGCAAAGGGGATAAGAGTGAGTGCTCAAATTACAGAGGTATAAGTTTGTTGAGTATTCCTGGTAAATTATATGGGAGGGTATTGATTGAGAGGGTGAAGGCATGTACAGAGCATCAGATTGGGGAAGAGCAGTGTGGTTTCAGAAGTGGTAGAGGATGTGTGGATCAGGTGTTTGCTTTGAAGAATGTATGTGAGAAATACTTAGAAAAGCAAATGGATTTGTATGTAGCATTTATGGATCTGGAGAAGGCATATGATAGAGTTGATAGAGATGCTCTGTGGAAGGTATTAAAAATATATGGTGTGGGAGGCAAGTTGTTAGAAGCAGTGAAAAGTTTTTATCGAGGATGTAAGGCATGTGTACGTGTAGGAAGAGAGGAAAGTGACTGGTTCTCAGTGAATGTAGGTTTGCGGCAGGGGTGTGTGATGTCTCCATGGTTGTTTAATTTGTTTATGGATGGGGTTGTTAGGGAGGTGAATGCAAGAGTTTTGGAAAGAGGGGCAAGTATGAAGTCTGTTGGGGATGAGAGAGCTTGGGAAGTGAGTCAGTTGTTGTTCGCTGATGATACAGCGCTGGTGGCTGATTCATGTGAGAAACTGCAGAAGCTGGTGACTGAGTTTGGTAAAGTGTGTGGAAGAAGAAAGTTAAGAGTAAATGTGAATAAGAGCAAGGTTATTAGGTACAGTAGGGTTGAGGGTCAAGTCAATTGGGAGGTGAGTTTGAATGGAGAAAAACTGGAGGAAGTGAAGTGTTTTAGATATCTGGGAGTGGATCTATCAGCGGATGGAACCATGGAAGCGGAAGTGTATCATAGGGTGGGGGAGGGGGCTAAAATCCTGGGAGCCTTGAAGAATGTGTGGAAGTCGAGAACATTATCTCGGAAAGCAAAAATGGGTATGTTTGAAGGAATAGTGGTTCCAACAATGTTGTATGGTTGCGAGGCGTGGTCTATGGATAGAGTTGTGCGCAGGAGGATGGATGTGCTGGAAATGAGATGTTCGAGGACAATGTGTGGTGTGAGGTGGTTTGATCGAGTAAGTAACGTAAGGGTAAGAGAGATGTGTGGAAATAAAAAGAGCGTGGTTGAGAGAGCAGAAGAGGGTGTTTTGAAAAGGTTTGGGCACATGGAGAGAATGAGTGAGGAAAGATTGACCAAGAGGATATATGTGTCGGAGGTGGAGGGAACGAGGAGAAGAGGGAGACCAAATTGGAGGTGGAAAGATGGAGTGAAAAAGATTTTGTGTGATCGGGGCCTGAACATGCAGGAGGGTGAAAGGAGGGCAAGGAATAGAGTGAATTGGAGCGATGTGGTATACCGGGGTTGACGTGCTGTCAGTGGATTGAATCAAGGCATGTGAAGCGTCTGGGGTAAACCATGGAAAGCTGTGTAGGTATGTATATTTGCGTGTGTGGACGTATGTATATACATGTGTATGGGGTGGGTTGGGCCATTTCTTTCGTCTGTTTCCTTGCGCTACCTCGCAAACGCAAGAGACAGCGATAAAAAAAAAAAAAAAAAAAAAAAATCCACACACACATATACACACTTATACATCTCAACGTAAACATAAATATACACACACACTTATACATATGTACACATGTACATAATTCATACTGTCTGCCCTTATTCATTCCTGTCGCCACCCCGCCACACATGAAATAACAACCCCCTCCCCCCGCATGTGCCTGAGGTAGTGCTATGAAAAGAAAACAAAGGCCACATTCGTTCACACTCAGTCTCTAGCTATCATGTATAATGCACCATAACCACAGTTCCCTTTCCACATCCAGGCCCCACAAAAATTTCCATGATTTACCCCAGACGCTTCACATGCCCTGCTTCAATCCATTGACAGCACGTCGAACCCAGTATACCACATCGTTCCAATTCACTCTATTCCTTGCACGCCTTTCACTCTCGTGCATGTTCAGGCCCCGATCACCCAAAATCTTTTTCACTCCATCCTTCCACCTCTAATTTGGTCTCCCACTTCTCCTCGTTCCCTCCACCTCTGACACATATATCCTCTTGGTCAACTTTCCTCACTCATTCTCTCCATGTGACCAAACCATTTCAAAACACCCTCTTCTGCTCTCTCAACCACACTCTTTTTATTACCACACATCTCTCTTACCCTTTCATTACTTACTAAATCAAACCACCTCACACCACATATTGTCCTCAAACATCTCATATCCAGCACATCCATCCTCCTTCGCACAACTCTATCTATAGCCCACGCCTCACAACCATATATCATTGTTGGAACCACTATTCCTTCAAACATACCCATTTTTGCTTTCCAAGATAACGTTCACGACTTCCACACACTCTTCAAGGCTCCCAGAACTTTCACCCCCTTCCCCACCCTATGATTCACTTCTGCTTCCATGGTTCCATCCGCTGCCAAATCCACTCCCAGATATCTAAAACACTTCACTTCCTCTAGTTTTTCTTCCTTCAAACTTACCTCCCAATTGACTTGTCCCTCAACTCTACTGTACCTAATAACCTTGCTTTTATTCACATTTACTCTCAGCTTTCTTCTTTCACACACTTTACCAAACTCAGACACCAGCTTCTGCAGTTTCTCACATGAATCAGCCATCAGTGCTGTATCATCAGCAAAGAACAAATGACTCACTTCCCAAGCTCTCTCATCCACAACTGACTGCATACTTGCCCTCTTTCCAAAACTCTTGCATTCACCTCCCTAACAACACCATCCATAAACAAATCAAACAACCATGGAGACATCACACACCCCTGCCGTAATCCTACATTCACTGAGAACCAATCACTTTCCTCTCTTCCTACACGTACACATGCCTTACATCCTCGATAAAAACTTCTCACTGCTTCTAACAACTTACCTCCCACACCATATATTCTTAATATCTTCCACAGAGCATCTCTATCAACTCTATCATATGCCTTCTTCAGATCCATAAATGCTAAATACAAGTACATTTGCTTTTCTAAGTATTTCTCACATACATTCTTCAAAGCAAACACCTGATCCACACATCCTTTACCACTTCTGAAAACACACTGCTCTTCCCCAAACTGATGCTCTGTACATGCCTTCACCCTCTCAATCAATACCCTCCCATATAATTCACCAGGAATACTCAACAAACTTATACCTCTGTAATTTGAGCAATCCCTCTTATCCCCTTTGTCTTTGTACAATGACACTATGCAAACATTCCACCAGTCCTCAGGCACCTCACCATGAGTCATACATACATTAAATAACCTTACTAACCAGTCAACAATAGTCACCCCCTTTTTTAATAAATTCCACAGCAATACCATCCAAACCCGCTGCCTTGCCGGCTTTCATCTTCCGCAAAGCTTTTACTACCTCTTCTCTGTTCACCAAATCATTTTCCCTAACCCTCTCACTTTGTACACGACCTCAACCAAAACACCCTATATCTGCCACTCTATCATCAAACACATTCAACAAACCTTCAAAATACTCATTCCATCTCCTTCTCACATCACCACTACTTGTTATCACCTCCCCATTAGCACCCTTCACCGATGTTCCCATTTGTTCCCTTGTCTTACGCACTTTATTTACCTCCTTCCAAAACATCTTTTTATTCTCCCTAAAATTTAATGATACTCCCTCACTCCAATTTACCCTCTTTTTCACCTCCTGCACCTTTCTCTTGACCTCTTGCCTCTTTCTTTTATACATCGCCCAGTCATTTGCATTATTACCCTGCAAAAATCATCCAATTGCCTTTCTCTATTCTTTCACTAATAATCTTACTTCTTCATCCCACCACTCACTACCCTTTCTAATTTGCCCACTTCCCACGCTTCTCATGCCACAAGCATCATTTGCATAAGCCATCACTGCTTCCCTAAATACATCCCATTCTTCCCCCACTCCCCTTACGTCCTTTGTTCTCACCTTTTTCCATTCTGTACTCAGTCTCTCCTGGTACTTCCTCACACAAGTCTCCTTCCCAAGCTCACTTACTCTCACCACTCTCTTCATGGAAACATTCTCTCTTCTTTTCTGAAAACCTCTACAAATCTTCACCTTCGCCTCCACAAGATGATGGTCAGACATCCCTCCAGTTGCACCTCTCAGCACATTAACATCCAAAAGTCTCTATTTCGCGCGCCTATCAATTAACACGTAATCAAATAACACTCTCTGGTCATCTCTCCTACTTACATACGTATACTTATGTATATCTCTCTTTTTAAACCAGGTATTCCCAATCACCAGTCCCTTTTCAGCACATAAATCTACAAGCTCTTCACCATTTCCATTTACAACACTCAACACCCTATGTACACCAAGTATTTCCCTCAACTGCCACATTACTCACCTTTGCATTCAAATCAACCATCACTATAATCCGGTCTTGTGCATCAAACCTACTAACACACTCACCCAGCTGCTCCCAAAACACTTGCCTTAATAACGTGGGAAATGGCAAATACGTATTGAAAAAATATTAATAATACAATCTTTTTTGTGTCGAGATACAAAATCCTGCACTGTACAGAAGGAGCTTGAAGAACATATGATAAGCAGTCCTTTCAGTTACAAATGAATATCAAAAGAAAAGAAGATTACCCCTACAGGTACCTTCCATCCCATCAATATCTGTCACAACTATCTACAAATAGCCTTTAAACCCTTCTATTGCACCAAGCCACATATGTGGCTGGATGTAGTTCTTTCCAACAAGCCACATTTAAGGCTTTAAACTGCTGTATCCTCATCTGACGTCTGATTCCACATCTTCCTCATAGATGTCACTAGCAACCTTACAAGCCAGAAATAACATCACAAATCACACTCACCCATAAAAAACAAAAGAAAGTGCAACTGCCCTTTAATTGTGCTATGCTAAATTTGTTGTGGATCTAAACCTTAGTGTCCTCATATGAATTCAAAGAGGATTTATGATCCCCATTTCATCCATAAGATGTTACTAGCAACTTAACAACACAACTGGGAATAATATCGTTAATCACAGTCAATCATAAACCAAGAAAAAGTAACTGTGTCACCATGGAGGGAATCTTGATTTATGTAGCAACTATCGTAATCATTTTTGCAGTAAAATATAAAATTTCTTTTGTATTATTCTTTATGTTTTCTGTGAGAAGCTTATTCTTGACTTCATTGTAAAAAATAAAGTTAACAATGCATACAAAACATTCACATTTTTTCCATTTTCGATTGCCGTTTCCACGTCAGTGAAGTAGCGAAATGAAACAGATGAAGAAAGACACATCCACTCACATACACACAGATATACAAAATTGTGATACTTTCCAACATATATACATTTATGCACCCACATAAATTGGAGCGATGTGGTATACCGGGGTTGACGTGCTGTCAGTGGATTGAATCAAGGCATGTGAAGCATCTGGGGTAAGCTATGGAAAGCTGTGTAGGTATGTATATTTGCGTGTGTGGACGTATGTATATACATGTGTATGGGGGGGTTGGGCCATTTCTTTCGTCTGTTTCCTTGCGCTACCTCGCAAACGCGGGAGACAGCGACAAAGTATAATAAATAAAAAAAAAAATAACCTCCACAAACATATAAATACACATATTCCCCTTTTAGAAAGTTAAAATACAAGGAGGGGAGGGTTTCTAGCCCCCCTGCTCCCATCCCCTTTAGTCGCCTTCTATGACATGCGGGGAATGTGTGGGAAGTATTCTTTCTCCTCTATCCCCAGGGATTACACATGACAGCTACAGAGTGAGTGTGTACGAATGTCGCCTTAGTTGTCTTTTCCTAACGCTGCCTCATGCGTGTGCAGGGGGAGGGGGGGGTGCCATTTCATTTGTGGCGATGGAAATGGATGAAGGCAACAAGTATGGATATGTACATGTGCATATATGTATTATTCTGTGTAAGTATATGTATGTATATGCTGAAATGTATAGGTATGTATATGTGCATGTGTGGGGGTTTATGTATATACATGTGTATATGGGTGGGTTGGGCCATTCTTTTGTCTGTTTCCTTGCGCTACCTCGCTAATGTGGGAGACTGTGACAAAGTATAATAAATAAATAAATAACATACACATATACAAATTCATACTTACTCGCCTTCATCCATTCCTGACACCATCCAGCCCCACAGGAAACAGCACAAAATGCAAGAAGGAAAGTTTAAAAGACAACATATGCATTCTCCTCTCCTCCCCCACACCTGATTGCTGCCACATGCGTCAGTGAGGTAGCGACAGGAAACAGAAAAGGAAAGGCTGCATCTGCCCACACTCATACTCAAGCTGTCATGTGTAATGCAACAACAACAACAAAAAAAAGCTCCCTATCCACATCCAAGCCCTACAGACCTTTGCATGGTTTACCCCCAGACATTTTACATGCCGTGGTTCACTCCACTGATGGCACATTGACCTCAGTATACCACATTGTCCCAATTTACTTTATTCTGTGCACACCTTTCACCCTCTTGCATGTTTAAGCCAAACGCTCAAAATCTTTTCACATCATTCTTCCTCCTCCAATTTGGTCTCCCAGTTCTCATTGTTCCCCGCTCTTTTGAAACATATATCCTCTTTGCCCACCTTTCCGCACTAATCCTCTACATATGCCCAAACCATTTCATTTCAACACATCCACTCCAGCTCTCTCAATCACATTCTTTTTATTACCACAAATCTCTCTGATTCTTTCATTACTTACTCAATCAAACCATCTCACACTAAATAATGACCTCAAACATTTAGTTACCAACACATCCACCCTCTACACAACCTTATATACAGTGCATGCCTCTCAACCACGTAATAATGTTGGAACTACTATTCCTTCAAACATAGTAATTTTTTCCCTCCGACATAAAGTCTCTTTCCACACCTTTATTGCTCCCAGAATCCTCATCCCCTCCCCACCCTATGATTCACTTTCCCTTCTATGGTTCTATTTGCTGCAAAGTCCACTACCAGATATCTAAAAGACTTCATTTCCAACTTTTCTCAATTCAAACATACATCCCAATTAAACTGTCCCTCAACCCTGCAAAACCTAACAACCTTGATTTTATTCACATTCACACTAAACTTTCTCCTTTCACCCGATCTTCCAAACTCAGTCACCAACTTCTGCAGTTTCTCACTTAAATCAGCCAAACGTGCTATATCATCGGTGAACAACAACTGACTCACTTCCAACACCCTTTCATCCCCAAAAGACTGTATACTTGCCCCTCTCTGCAACACTCTTGCATTTACCTTCCTCACCACCCCATCCATTAACAATTTAAACAACCATGGGGACAACATACACCCCTGCCGCACAGTGACCTTCACTCCATATTCCCCACGTGTTGTAGAAGGTGATTAAAGGGGTTGGGAGTGGGGGTCTGGAAACCCTTCCCTTCTTGTATTTGAATTTCTAAAAGAGGAAACAGAAGTGTACAAAACATACCTGTACTATTTAGAAAATATTAAAAGGATATGAAGGGGATGTCTGAAATTGTGACTGGGAAAAATCCATAAAAAAAAGCAATGTGTTTACAGAAAGAAATCAAACCTAGAAAAAACCAATAATCATCAAATGAGGAGGATCCGCTCCACCACCCAAGGGCTGCCCCTGTCTATTCAATACACCCTCATGCCAATACAGAGGAAAGAATGCTACTTGTCTGGAAATTTTCTTTAATGATACAAAAATAGAGATACTCTGTAAGGATAAGAAGAAAAGTTCTTTTTATACAAGGGGCAATTAACTTTTCAGAAAGCTTGCACAGTAAGGTTAAACACAGATATTTTTCCCTGTTTGAGATATCATGAATTCAAAACTCATTCACACTCTACTAGAGAAGACTAGCCACGAGCAGCAACAAAACACAATGAGTGGGCAGCATGAGTATGCATCCTTTACATGTTTGTCACAGTGCAGAAATTAGTTTTTTCAAACATACATCAGAGAAATATGCTTTTGCTCTCTGTCAGAACACATCTACACATCTCTTCATCAAGGAGAAAATCATTTAACTAATGGTCTGGAGAACAATAATGTATTGGATGTTGTTCAACACTAATTTATCAATTAGAGACAAAGAATATCATAACACTGAGCATAACAATACTATCTGTAAGGAAAACAAAAAATATCAAATCTGCAATAAATATAAGGTACTTCAAGGGTAAAATATTAATAATTAAGAAATGCTGGAAAACCCATTCTTGCCAAGTAAATCAAAAGAACTTATGACCAATCTCTAAAAATATCACTGCCTAAGGTTATCCTCTCAGCACAGCATAGGCTACTGCTCACCTGTACAAGATTGCTTATAAGGTGCAAGCTCCTCTTTTAAGACTTTCATTCAAAATACACTCTCACATATCTTATCCAGTGTTCCATACTTAGGCAACTCCCATACTTCAGCATGTGCAAGGATAGTTGTTCTCGGTAAACTGGTGTTCATTTTTACAGAACTAACCACTCTCTTCTCGTAGTACTGCCTTAACCAAGGCAATCGTGCATTGCCATAGTCTACTGTTTGCTCTGTCATAAGCAAGAGGTCACATCCATTCTCTCTCTCTCTCTCCCCCTCCCTCTCCCGCAATATGTGTACAAAAATATTCAGGACCCATTGACGAATGTAGTAGCAGTGCAATGTGCTGACAACTGCCCAGAAAGAGGAATTCTACACAAGTTAGATAAGTGTATGCAAGAATATAACTTGCATGACAGAGAAACAACTGGAAACACTTGTGCCACTGTACATGTGTACACTATGTGTACACATTTCTGGCTTCATGCTTATGGAAAAAGCCAAGCAATTTCAAAAGCAGCTAGATATGTCAAAGCCTTCATTGCTTGAAAATGACAGATGAGACATCCACAAATCAGGATTGATTCATGAAAATGGTACTTAAACAGTAAACTGTGGAGCATATTTTCCAAATATCAATTTGTTACTGTCATCTGTTTGCCTACAACAGGTAATGTCATAACGAATAAGGTTTCGATGCGCAAGTAGTTACAATAAATGGAGAAATCTTATTTTAAACATTAAAATTCCTCTACAAGTATCTTCAACCATGTAACAATGGATTCATATGTAGTGCTGTGATCTTCCATGAAACATGTTTGTGCAACATATAGATATCTTCCTAAACTGAGGACAGCTAAGTCTTGATTCTTCAGAGAAATACTAAAAGGTATATCATCGGTGCACCATAGGAAAAATTAATGAGTGCATAAAGGGCTGCTAAAAACAATCCAATGCACCCCAAAAGGTTTAAAGCTGCTCTGATTCACCAACACTAAAACTTCCATGTGCAGTGCACGGTTAAATAAATTGAATATTCACAGAATATTCTAAATAACATGAAATGAGGATGGGCAACAATGATATACTTTGCAAAATTTATGAAAATAGTCTTTCTCCATTACAAAACTTCGAAGTTTTCAACAACTACAACAGCAAAACAACAACAAACAATGCTCTATCTGAATCCAAGATGCCCATTCCCTTTGGGAACTCCCTCATGGAGGTGGCTATGGCAAAAGTCTCCATAACTAATAAACTCTTTCATCACTCTTTGGCCTTTAATGCCTTACCCATAACAGGCCAAAGGCAAAGGGCAACTCTAGCACAGTGTTTCCAGAGGCTCCTACCTAAATATTCTAACCGACTACTTCTACCAAATGTTTAATGAAAGGCAGACAACAATTTTTTATTCAAAACAGTTGATATGTTCAGAGGAAGGATTGATTTGTCCTTGTATGGAGTAATCCTCTTACATTTGAAGTAGGTCTAACTCTAAATACCTACCTGACACTCAACTCTAAAGCAATCAGCCTATCAACTCTCCCAATGTGATGCCAAAGTCTGCCCAATTTTCACTATGCTGCCCTGTTGGTTCTTTCCTTCTTTTATACATACAAATTTCATAAATTTTCTGTATGTTTCCAGAAACTGGCTTCTTAGTTGCCTCCATCACAGGATAACCTATGAAATACTCAGCTAGCTACTGTTTGGCTGATGACACCTTGAAGATGATCCAATGTGATCTCGAGTTATTTCCTACATGGCAAAGCACCATAACTCTCTACTTTTCCCAAAAGCAATACCCTTCCCTTTCTAAAGGGTACATTTCCCATCTCTCAAAAACCTCTTAAATCATTCTTCTCCTTTTACTCCTATCTTCTTCATTTCTTTAGATCTTTTTCTATTAAAAGCCTGATTATGTAATACTCTTATATGTGACTAAAGCCTTTGGAAAAAATCACGAATGAAAAATTTCTCTATCAATTAATCATGGAGAATAAGACTTTTTCTGTGATATAACTGGTGGCAGCGGATAGAACCATGGAAGCGGAGGTGAGTCACAGGGTGCAGGAGGGGGCAAAGGTTCTGGGAGCATTGAAGAATGTGTGGAAGGCGAGATTATCTTGGAGAGCAAAACTGGGTATGTTTGAAGGAATAGTGGTTCCAACAACGCTATATGATTGCGAGCCATGGGCTATAGATAGGGTTATGCAGAGGAGGGTGGATGTGTTGGAAATGAAATGTTTGAGGACAATATGTGGTGTGAGGTGGTTTGATCGAGTAAGTAATGTAAGGGTAAGAGAGATGTGTGGTAATAAAAAGTGTGTGGTTGAGAGAGCAGAAGAGGGTGTTTTGTAATGGTTTGGTCACATGGAGAGAATGAGAGAGAAAAGATTGACAAAGAGGATATATGTGTCAGAGGTGGAGGGAATGAGAAGTGGGAGACCAAATTGGAGGTGGAAGGATGGAGTGAAAAAGATTTTGAGCAATCAGGGCCTGAACATACAGGAGGGTGAAAGGTGTGCAAGGAATAGAGAGAATTGGAGCAATGTGGTATATCGGGGTCGACGTGCTGTCAATGGATTGAACCAGGGCATGTGAAGCGTCTGGGGTAAACCATGGAAAATTTTGTGGGGCCTGGATGTGGAAAGGGAGCTGTGATTTCGGTGCATTGCACATGGCAGCCAGAGACTGAATGTGAACAAAAGTGGCCATTGTTGTCTTTTCCTAGGGCTACTTTGTGCATGCGTAGTGAGAGGGGTGCCATTTCATGTGTGGCGGGGTGGCGACGGGAATGGATGAAGGCAGCAAGTATGAATATGTACATGTGTATATATGTATATGTCTGTGTATGTATATGTATGTATACGTTGAAATGTATAGGTTGTATAAGTTGTATGTGTGCACGCGTGGGTAATGTATATACATGTGTATGTGGGTGGGTTTGGCCATTCTTTCGTCTGTTTCCTTGCGCTACCTCACAAATGCAGGAGACAGCAACAAAGTATAATACATAAACAAATATATAAAAAAAATAACTGTTCCATGTGAATTTGACTGGGGAGGGGAACTGCAAGTTTACATGTGTGTGTGGGTGTGTGTGCATCATAGGTCATGACCAGTTGGTCCATGATAAACAGTTATTAGGGGATAGCAGATCCTTTCTTGTGCTAATACTGTTTGACATATTAAGACTGAGTTTACCTAATGGAAAAGAACAACCTATCATATGTGTTCCACATCCTAACCACAGCAAATCCTCACAGTAAGTCAGTGATGATTCAGATTTAAGGGAAGAAAAAAAGATGTGGGTGTTTAAGATCAGCAGAACTGTAACATATGCAACAAAACAATATCAATCAAGAACTTAATTACTTGTCTTCTTCCAGGCAAATGGAAGGAAGCTCAAAGGAAGCTCAAAATTACAATATTTATGCAAAAAACAATATGGCAAACAAAAATGAAAGCTAATGCCTCTACTTAAAGAAAGTAATTTCTCATTCTTGCACACCATGTAAAGAGAACAAAAGCATCCCTTACCAGTTACAATTTAAATGAATCTTAACAAGCAGGATCTTGCTATGATGTTTCCTCAAGCAAATGATGCATGATATCTGTTTATGGAATCACGAAGCTGAGAGAAATATCCATTAAGATCTGATCGGAGCTCCATCTATCTACCTGTCTGTATCTCTGACGCGTTCTAACTGGAACTCCCTCAAAGGGGTAGCCATAGTATAGAGTCTCCATAACTAGTGAACTCCAGTGCCACTTCTTACCCTTTCATACCTCACTCTTAACAGGCCACTGGCAAAGAGCAACTCTACTGAAGTGCTTGCTAAGGCTCCTCCCTAATGTTCCTACTGACTACTTCTATCTAATGCTCCTACAAACTAGTTCTCCCTAATATTTCTATCTAATGCTCCTGTCTAAATGTTCCTATCTATGACTTCTATCTACTGCTCCTACCATTTTGCCAAAAGGCAGGGCTAGTGCATCATGCTTACCACAAGAACATCTAGAGTTATGGAGTTTGAGCTGTACGAGTTAAATGTTGTGAAGTGTACATTTGTGGAGAGAATGCCAGTAGTCCACATGTTAGTGAGGTAAGAAAGAAAAGACAGCTACCTGGGTCAGAGGAGTGCAACTTGACAACCACTGAAGTACTGGCTCATCAAGCAGATGTCACTAACCCTCCAAATACCTAGGAGTATTCCTCCCTGGTCACTGGCTGCCTCCCAACTATTACCTCTGTATCTCCATGTTCCTATTTACAATTCCTTGCATTCGTCACATGGGTAATGAAGAACCTCAAACGTAAAAGATGTCTGTAAATCATACAATCATACAAGGCTTTCCCTTTTCACAGTTTGCCTACTCATCTTCAGTCTTATCCCTATCTTGCAATAATATTCGATTTGCTCACTACACATCAACATACCTACAGTCTTATCATGCTAATGAATTCCCTAATAATACCTTCTAATCCATAATATCAAACGTCACCAAAGTATATCATATTCTTGTCCTCAGTTAAAACTCAAAACTTTTCCTAAATCAAATTCTTCATTACACTAGTAATATGCATACTATTCTACTTTCACACCTGTTTCAAGTTCCAATGGAAAACAAATGTTCAGTTTCATTTGAATTATATTCCTTTTACAAGCAACAGTAGACCACATATTCTGGAAGACAATAATCATAATGAGAAAGTACTTGAATGAAAGTAAAACTAGCAATTGGAGATGATGCATTACAATAGAAATCTAGAGACTGAGCATGAACAAATGTGGCCTTTTTGTCTGTTTTCCTCGCACTACCTCGCTGAAGCAAGGGGTAGCAATGCTGTTTCCTGTGGGGTGAGGTAGCATCAGAAATGGATAAAAGGCAAGCTAATATGAATATTAACATGCGTTTATATGTATATGTCTGCGCATGATTATGTATATGTGTGTATGTATATGTATATGCATGTAATGTGCATGTATGGGCATTTTTTTTTCATTATTATACTTTGTCGCTGTCTCCCGTGTTAGCGGGGCAAAGCAAGGAAACAGACGAAAGAATGGCCCAACCCACCCACATACACATATATATACCTATACATCCCTGAAGATACGGGAAAAAGAATACTTCCCATGCATTGCACACGTGTCTTAGAAGGCAACGGGAGCGGGGGACTAGAAACGCTCCCCTCCCTGTATTTTTACTTTCTAAAAGGGGAAACAGAAGGAGTCATGCGGAGTGTTCATCGTCCTCAAAGGCTAAGATTGGGGTGTCTAAATGTGTGTGGATGTAAACAAGATGAGAAGAAAGGAGAGATAGGTAGTATGCTTGAGGAAAGGAACCTGGATGTTTTGACTCTGAGTGAAATGAAGCTCAAGGGTAAAGGGGAAGAGTGGTTTGGGAATGTCTTGGGAGTAAAGTCAGGGGTTGGTGAGAGGACAAGAGCAAAGGAAGGAGTAGCACTACTCCTGAAGCAGGAGTTGTGGGAGTATGTGATAGAGTGTAAGAAAGTGAACTCTAGATTGATATGGGTAAAACTGAAAGTGGATGGAGAGAGATGGGTGATTATTAGTGCCTATGCACCTGGTCATGAGAAGAAAGATCATGAGAGGCAAGTGTTTTGGGAGCAGCTGAGTGAGTATGTTATCAGCTTTAATGCATGAAATTGGGTTATAGCGACAGGTGAGTAATGTGGCAGTTGAGGGTATAACTGGTGTAAATATGGTGTTCAATGTTGTAAATGGAAATGGTGAAGAACTTGTATATTTGTGTGCTGAAAAAGGAATAGTGATTGGGAATAACTGGTTTAAAAAGAGAGATATACATAAGTATACATATGTAAGTAAGAGAGATGGCCAGAGAGCATTATTGGATTACGTGTTAATTGATAGGCACGTGAAAGAGAGACTTTTGGATGTTAATGTGCTGTGAGGGGCAAGTGGAGGGATGTTCAATCATTATCTTGAGGAGGCAAAGGTGAAGATATATAGAGGTTTTCAGAAAAGATGAGAGATTATTGGGGTGAAGAGAGTGGTGCGAGTAACTGAGCTTGGAAATGAGTTTTGTGTGAGGAAGTGCCAGGAGAGATTCAGTACAGAATGGAAAAAGGTGAGAGCAAATGACATAAGGGGAGTGGGGAGGAATGGAATGTATTTGGGGAAGCAGCAATGAGTTGCACAAAAGATGCCTGTAGCATGAGAAAGGTGGGAGGTGGGCAGATTAGAAAGGGTAGTGAGTGGTAGGATGAAGAAATAAGATTGACAGTGAAAGAGAAGAGAGAGGCATTTGGATGATTTTTGCAGGGAAATAGTGCAAATGACTGGGAGATGTATAAAAGAATGAGGCAAGAGGTCAAGAGAAAGGGGCAAGAGGTGAAAAAGATGGCAAATGAGAGGTGGGGTGAGAGTATCGTTAAATTTTAGGGAAAATAAGATGTTTGGAAGGAGGTTAATAAAGTGCATAAGCCAAAAGAACAAATGGGAACATCGGTGAAGGGGGCAAATGGGGAGGTAATAACAAGTATTGGTGAAGTGAGAGGGAGATGGAGTGAGTATTTTGAAGGTTTGTTGAATGTGTTTGATGATAGAGTGGCAGATATAGGGTGTTTTGGCCGAGGTGGTGTGCAAAGTGAAAGGGCTAAGGAGAATGATTTGGTAAACAGAGAAGAGGTAGTGAAAGCTGTGGGGAAGATGAAAGCCGGCAAGGCGGCGGGTTTGGATGGTATTGCTGTGGAATTTATCAAAAAAGGGGGTGATTGTGCTGTTGACTAGTTGGGGAGGATATTCATGAAGTGCCTGAGGACTGGCAGAATGCATGCATAGTGCCATGGTACAAAAGCAAAGGGGATAAAGGTGAGTGTTCAAATTACAGAGGTATAAGTTTGTTGAGTATTCCTGAGAAGTTATATGGGAGGGTATTGATTGAGAGTGAAAGGTGGGTTGATTAGAAAGGGTAGTGAGTGGTGGGATGAAGAAGTAAGAGTATTAGTGAAAGAGAAGAGAGAGGCATTTGGACGATTTTTGCAGGGAAAAAATGCAGTTGAGTGGGAGACGTATAAAAGAAAGAGACAGGAGGTCAAGAGAAAAGTGCAAGAGGTGAAAAAAAGGGCAAAAGAGAGTTGGGGTGAGAGAGTATCATTAAATTTTAGGGAGAATAAAAAGATGTTCTGGAAGGAGGTAAATAAAGTGCGTAAGACAAGGGAGCAAATGGGAACTTCAGTGAAGGGCGCAAATGGGGAGGTGATAACAAGTAGTGATGTGAGAAGGAGATGGAGTGAGTATTTTGAAGGTTTGTTGAATGTGTTTGATGATAGAGTGGCAGATATAGGGTGTTTTGGTCGAGGTGGTGTGCAAAGTGAGAGGGTTAGGGAAAATGATTTGGTAAACAGAGAAGAGGTAGTAAAAGCTTTGCGGAAGATGAAAGCCGGCAAGGCAGCAGGTTTGGATGGTATTGCAGTGGAATTTATTAAAAAAGGGGGTGACTGTATTGTTGACTGGTTGGTAAGGTTATTTAATGTATGTATGGCTCACGGTGAGGTGCCTGAGGATTGGCGGAATGCGTGCATAGTGCCATTGTACAAAGGCAAAGGGGATAAGAGTGAGTGCTCAAATTACAGAGGTATAAGTTTGTTGAGTATTCCTGGTAAATTATATGGGAGGGTATTGATTGAGAGGGTGAAAGCATGTACAGAGCATCAGATTGGGGAAGAGCAGTGTGGTTTCAAAAGTGGTAGAGGATGTGTGGATCAGGTGTTTGCTTTGAAGAATGTATGTGAGAAATACTTAGAAAAGCAAATGGATTTGTATGTAGCATTTATGGATCTGGAGAAGGCATATGATAGACTTGATAGAGATGCTCTGTGGAAGGTATTAAGAATATATGGTGTGGGAGGCAAGTTGTTAGAAGCAGTGAAAAGTTTTTATCGAGGATGTAAGGCATGTGTACGTGTAGGAAGAGAGGAAAGTGATTGGTTCTCTGTGAATGTAGGTTTGCGGCAGGGGTGTGTGATGTCTCCATGGTTGTTTAATTTGTTTATGGATGGGGTTGTTAGGGAGGTGAATGCAAGAGTTTTGGAAAGAGGGGCAAGTATGAAGTCTGTTGGGGATGAGAGAGCTTGGGAAGTGAGTCAGTTGTTGTTCGCTGATGATACAGCGCTGGTGGCTGATTCATGTGAGAAACTGCAGAAGCTGGTGACTGAGTTTGGTAAAGTGTGTGAATGAAGAAAGTTAAGAGTAAATGTGAATAAGAGCAAGGTTATTAGGTACAGTAGGGTTGAGGGTCAATTCAATTGGGAGGTGAGTTTGAATGGAGAAAAACTGGAGGAAGTGAAGTGTTTTAGATATCTGGGAGTGGATCTGGCAGCGGATGGAACCATGGAAGCGGAAGTGGATCATAGGGTGGGGGAGGGGGCGAAAATTCTGGGAGCCTTGAAGAATGTGTGGAAGTCGAGAACATTATCTCGGAAAGCAAAAATGGGTATGTTTGAAGGAATAGTGGTTCCAACAATGTTGTATGGTTGCGAGGCGTGGACTATGGATAGAGTTGTGCGCAGGAGGATGGATGTGCTGGAAATGAGATGTTTGAGGACAATGTGTGGTGTGAGGTGGTTTGATCGAGTAAGTAACGTAAGGGTAAGAGAGATGTGTGGAAATAAAAAGAGCGTGGTTGAGAGAGCAGAAGAGGGTGTTTTGAAATGGTTTGGTCATATGGAGAGAATGAGTGAGGAAAGATTGACCAAGAGGATATATGTGTCGGAGGTGGAGGGAACGAGGAGAAGAGGGAGACCAAATTGGAGGTGGAAAGATGGAGTGAAAAAGATTTTGTGTGATCGGGGCCTGAACATGCAGGAGGGTGAAAGGAGGGCAAGGAATAGAGTGAATTGGAGTGATGTGGTATACCGGGGTTGACGTGCTGTCAGTGGATTAAAGCGGGGCATGTGAAGCGTCTGGGGTAAACCATGGAAAGCTGTGTAGGTATGTATATATTGCGTGTGTGGACGTATGTATATACATGTGTATGGGGGTGGGTTGGGCCATTTCTTTCGTCTGTTTCCTTGCGCTACCTCGCAAACGCGGGAGACAGCGAAAAAAAAAAAAAAAAAATTGATTGAGAAGGTGAAGGCAAGTACAGACCATCAGATTGGGGAAGAGCAGTGTGGTTTCAGAAGTGGTAGAGGATGTGTGGATCAGGTGTTTGCTTTAAAGAATGTATGTGAGAAATACTTAGAAAAACAAATGGATTTGTATGTAGCATTTATGGATCTGGAGAAGGCATATTATAGAGTTGATACAAATGCTCTCTGAAAGGTATCAAGAGTATATGGTGTGGGAGGTAAGTTGCTAGAAGCAGTGAAAAGTTTTTATCGAGGATGTAAGGCATGTGTACGAGTAGGAAGAGAGGAAAGTGACTGGTTCCCAGTGTGTCAGTTTGCAGCAGGGGTGCATGATGTCTCCATGGTTGTTTAATTTGTTTATGGATGGGGTTGTTAGGAAGGTGAATGCAAGAGTTTTGGAAAGAGGGGCAAGTATGCGGTCTGTTGTGGATGAGAGAGCTTGGGAAGTGAGTCAGTTGTTGTTCGCTGATGATACAGCGCTGGAGACTGATTCGGATGAGAAACTGCAGAAGTTGGTGACTGAGCTTGGTAAAGTGTGTGAAAGAAGAAAGCTGAGAGTAAATGTGAATAAGAGCAAGGTTATTAGGTTCAGTAGGGTTGAGGGACAAGTCAATTGGGAGGTAAGTTTGAATGGAGAAAATCTGGAGGAAGTGAAGTTTTAGATATCTGAGAGTGGATTTGGATACAGATGGAACCATGGAAGTGGAAGTGAGTTACAGGGTGGGGGAGGGGGGAAGGTTCTGGTAGCGCTGATGAATGTGTAGAAAGTAAGAACGTTAGCTCGGAGCAAAAAAGGGTATATTTGAAGGAATAGTGGTTCCAACAGTGTTATATGGTTGTGAGGCATGGGCTATAGACAGGATTGTGCAGAGGAGGGTGGATGTGTTGGAAATAAAATGATTAAGGACAATATGTGGTGTAAGGTGGTTTGACCAAGTAAGTAATAAGAGTGTAATAGAGATGTGTGGTAATAAAAAGAGAGTGGTTGAGAGAGCAGAAGAGGGTGTATTGAAATGGTTTGGTCACATGGAGAAAATGAGTGAAGAAAGATTGACAAAGAGGATAATGTGTCAGAGGTGGTTGGATCGAGGAGAAGTGGGAGATCAAATTGGAGGTAGAAAGATGGAGTGAAAAAGATTCTGAGTGATCGGGGCCTGAACATGCAAGAGGGTGAAAGGTGTTCAAGGAATAGAGTAAATTGGAATGATGTGGTATACCGGGGTCGATGTGCTGTCAATGGATTGAACCAGGGTATGTGAAGCGCCTGGGGTGAACCAGGGAAAGTTCTGTGGGACCTGGATGTGGAAAAGGAGCTGTGGTTTTGGTGCATTATTACATGACAGCTAGAGACTGAATGTGGCCTTTGTTGTCTTTTCCTAACGCTACCTCGCGCACGTGGGTGGGGGTGGGGGGGTTGTTGTCATATCATGTGTGGCGGGTTGGAGATGGGAATGAATAAGGGCAGACAGTATTAATCATGTACATGTGTATATATGTATATGTCTGTGAGTGTATATATATGTATACATTGAGATGTATAGGTATGTATATGTGCGTGTGTGGACGTGTATGTATATACATGTGTATGTGGGTGGGTTGGGCCATTCTTTCATTTGTTTCCTTGCGCTACCTCGCTAACGCGGGAGACAGCGACAAAGTATAATAATATAATAATAATATGTGCATATATGTCTGTATATGGGCATTTAAGAATACATGTGTGTATATGAGTGGATGGGCCATTCTTCGTCTGTTTCCTGCCACTACCTCGCTGACTCGGGAAACAGCAATTATGTATAATATAACATGATTATCTATTATTCATTATACTTAATCACTGTTTTCCACATCAGTGGGGTAGTGCCAAGAAACAGACGAAGAATGGCCCATCCACTCATATACATATATATACATTAATGCCCATGATGCACATATACATATAAACATATAGATTTTTTTTATTTTATTCTGCCCCGTCGCTGTCTCCCGCGTTAGCGAAGTAGCGCAAGGAAACAGACGAAAGAATGGCCCAACCCGCCCACATATACATGTATATACATACATGTCCACACACGCACAATATACATACCTATACATCTCAATGTACACATATATATACACACACAGACATATACATATATACACATGTTCATAATTCATACTGTCTGCCTTTATTTGTTCCCATCGCCACCTCGCCACACATGGAATAACAACCCCCCCCCCTCATTTGTGCGAGGTAGCACTAGAAAAAACACCAAAGGCCCCATTCGTTCACACTCAGTCTCTAGCTGTCATGTAATAATGCACCGAAACCACAGCTCCCTTTCCACATCCAGGCCCCACACACTTTGCATGGTTTACCCCAGACACTTCACATGCCCTGGTTCAATCCACTGACAGCACGTCGACCACGGTATACCACATCGTTCCAATTCACTCTATTCCTTGCCCGCCTTTCACCCTCCTGCATGTTCAGGCCCCGATCACACAAAATCTTTTCCATTCCATCTTTCCACCTCCAATTTGGTCTCCCACTTCTCCTCGTTCCCTCCACCTCCGACACATATATCCTCTTGGTCAATCTTTCCTCACTCATTCTCTCCATGTGCCCAAACCATTTCAAAACACCCTCTTCTGCTCTCTCAACCATGCTCTTTTTATTTCCACACATCTCTCTTACCCTTACCTTACTTACTCGATCAAACCACCTTACACCACATATTGTCCTCAAACATCTCATTTCCAGCACATCCACCCTCCTGCGCACCACTCTATCCATAGCCCACGCCTTGCAACCATACAACATTGTTGGAACCACTATTCCTTCAAACATACCCATTTTTGCTTTCCGAGATAATGTTCTTGACTTCCACACATTCTTCAAGGCTCCCAGGACTTTCGCCCCCTCCCCCAACCTATGATTCACTTCCGCTTCCATGGTTCCATCCGCTGCCAGATCCACTCCCAGATATCTAAAACACTTACTTCCTCCAGTTTTCTCCATTCAAACTTACCTCCCAATTGACTTGACCCCCAACCCTACTGTACCTAATAACCTTGTTCTTATTCACATTTACTCATAACTTTCTTCTTTCACACACTTTTCCAAACTCAGTCACCAGCTTCTGCAGTTTTTCACATGAATCAGCCACCAGTGCTGTATCATCAGCGAACAACAACTGACTCACTTCACAAGCTCTCTCATCCACAGCAGACTGTATACTTGCCCCTCATTCCAAAACTTTTGCATTCACCTCCCTAACAACCCCATCCATAAACAAATTAACCAACCATGGAGACATCACACACCCCTGCCGCAAACCTACATTCACAGAGAACCAATCACTTTCCTATCTTCCTACACGTTTACATACCTTACATCCTCGATAAAAACTTTTCACTGCTTCTAACAACTTGCCTCCCACACCATATACTCTTAGTACCTTCCACAGAGCACCTCTATCAACTCTATCATATGCCTTCTCCAGATCCATAAATGCTACATACAAATCCATTTGCTTTTCTAGGTATTTCTCACATACATTCTTCAAAGCAAACACCTGATCCACACATCCTCTACCACTTCTGAAACCACACTGCTCTTCCCCAATCTGATGCTCTGTACATGCCTTCACCCTCTCAATCAACACCCTCCCATATACTTTACCAGGAATACTCAACAAACATACCTCTGTAATTTGAGCACTCACTCTTATCCCCTTTGCCTTTGTACAATGGCACTATGCACGCATTCCGCCAATCCTCAGGCACCTCACCATGAGTCATACATACATTAAATAACCTTACCAACCAGTCAACAATACAGTCATCCCCTTTTTTAATAAATTCCACTGCAATACCATCCAAACCTGCTGCCTTGCCGGCTTTCATCTTCCGCAAAGCTTTTACTACCTCTTCTCTGTTTACCAAATCATTTTCCCTAACCCTCTCACTTTGCACACCACCTCGACCAAAACACCCTATATCTGCCACTCTATCATCAAACACATTCAACAAACCTTCAAAATACTCACTCCATCTCCTTCTCACATCACCACTACTTGTTATCACCTCCCCATTAGCCCCTTCACTGAAGTTTCCATTTGCTCCTTTGTCTTACGCACTTTATTTACCTCCTTCCAGAACATGTTTTTATTCTCCCTAAAATTTAATGATACTCTCTCACCCCAACTCTCATTTGCCCTCTTTTTCACCTCTTGCACCTTCAAATGCAAGGAAACACACATCAATGTTCCCAAAAAAAATCTGATCATAATGCAACTATTTCATTACTCAAAATAACATCAAAATATCAGTGAAATGGTAAAGGGTTTACAAATACAAAGCAGGCAATTAAAGGTGCTGGATTATCTGTTTAAAAAGCTGAAATGAATAAAAATTCTCAAGCTTTTTTGGTTTCTATAATACTAAAATTCATGTGCCCAGTGGTGTGTGGTTTGCTAATGAATCGAGTCTTGCAACCATAACTTAGGAATCTTTTCTAGACCAATCTTTCTCATATTTTGCACCAAAGCCCTTTAATAATCAAGGTGTGCATGCATCATATGCTGACTTGCATATATTTTCTCCCAGAATTTTAAATGCAAATGCATACATGTTCTTTGAGTTTAGTTATAATTCCTTTACTTTTAAAATTACTTAAAAACAATATCCTACAGGTTTAACAAAAGTACAAGCTCACTAAGTAAAACACTGTTATACAGGATGTACCTCTCTAATCCGGTGCTCTGTGGTCCAGCACATTCTGAATCTGCCACCATTAATCATTTAGTTTGTGGATCTGCCACCAGGGAGGTGCTGTTAGCAGTGCTAAGGTGCCAAAATCTGTTTACAGTGCAGCTGAGCTAATTAAAAGTCATGTTAATTTCTTATATTAAGCTGTATTTTAGCTCTTCAAAATGTCATCCAAAAGACCAAAAGGTGCAGATGATGATGCTAGTGCTAATAAGCATAAGCATAAATCATTATCTATGCTTGAAAAGGTGGAGTTACTGAAAAAATTAGATAAAGGAACTTTTGTAAAGATTTTATGTGAGTACTATGAGATTGGATCATCAACTGTGTATGACTTGGGTCAATTTCTGTGGTCCAGCAATGACCAGATCACAAGGTTGCTGGATTAAAGAGGCACAACCTATATAAGCATGCAAATCACTTAGAACGTCAGACAAGTATCTGAGCACACTTAGATGTTTACAATCAGTTACCATATCTTCTAGTTAGTTACAAATTGAAAAAGAAAAAATGCTTTTGTCTACAGTCTCATCCATTCCCATATTCAAACCTTAGAAGCACATGCATAAACTTGTCTACACACATTAGGGAAAGAAAATCTCTTCGTATTCTAAAGTAAGAAATGTATGGGCACCACCAAACATGTCATAAAAAAAAACATGGCACAGTTACTAATATTTTTTTTTTTTTTTGCTGTCTCCCGCGTTTGCGAGGTAGCGCAAGGAAACAGACGAAAGAAATGGCCGAACCCACCCCCATACACATGTATATACATACGTCCACACACGCAAATATACATACTTACACAGCTTTCCATGGTTTACCCCAGACGCTTCACATGCCCTGATTCAATCCACTGACAGCACGTCAACCCCAGTATACCACATCGATCCAATTCACTCTATTCCTTGCCCGCCTTTCACCCTCCTGCATGTTCAGGCCCCGATCACACAAAATCTTTTTCACTCCATCTTTCCACCTCCAATTTGGTCATCCACTTCTCCTCGTTCCCTCCACCTCCGACACATACATCCTCTTGGTCAATCTTTCCTCACTCATTCTCTCCATGTGCCCAAACCATTTCAAAACACCCTCTTCTGCTCTCTCAACCACGCTCTTTTTATTTCCACACATCTCTCTTATCCTTACGTTACTTACTCGATCAAACCACCTCACACCACACATTGTCCTCAAACATCTCATTTCCAGAACATCCATCCTCCTGCGCACAACTCTATCCATAGCCCATGCCTCGCAACCATACAACATTGTTGGAACCACTATTCCTTCAAACATACCCATTTTTGCTTTCCGAGATAATGTTCTCGACTTCCACACATTCTTCAAGGCTCCCAGGATTTTCGCCCCCTCCCCCAACCTATGATCCACTTCCGCTTCCATGGTTCCATCCACTGCCAGATCCACTCCCAGATATCTAAAACACTTTACTTCCTCCAATTTTTCTCCAATCAAACTTACCTCCCAATTGACTTGACCCCCAACCCTACTGTACCTAATAACCTTGCTCTTATTCACATGTACTCTTAACTTTCTTCTTTCACACACTTTACCAAACTCAGTCACCAGCTTCTGCAGTTTCTCACATGAATCAGCCACCAGTGCTGTATCATCAGCGAACAACAACTGACTCACTTCCCAAGCTCTCTCATCCCCAACAGACTTCATACTTGCCCCTCTTTCCAAAACTCTTGCATTCACCTCCCTAACAACCCCATCCATAAACAAATTAAACAACCATGGAGACATCACACACCCCTGCTGCAAACCTACATTCACTGAGAACCAATCACTTTCCTCTCTTCCTACACGTACACATGCCTTACATCCTCGATAAAAACTTTTCACTGCTTCTAACAACTTACCTCCCACACCATATATTCTTAATACCTTCCACAGAGCATCTCTATCAACTCTATCATATGCCTTCTCCAGATCCATAAATGCTACATACAAATCCATTTGCTTTTCTAAGTATTTCTCACATACATTCTTCAAAGCAAACACCTGATCCACACATCCTTTACCACTTCTGAAACCACACTGCTCTTCCCCAATCTGATGCTCTGTACATGCCTTCACCCTCTCAATCAATATCCTCCCATATAATTTACAAGGAATACTCAACAAACTTATACCTCTGTAATTTGAGCACTCACTCTTATCCCCTTTGCCTTTGTACAATGGCACTATGCACGCATTCCGCCAATCCTCAGGCACCTCACCACGAGTCATACATACATTAAATAACCTTACCAACCAGTCAACAATACAGTCACCCCCTTTTTTAATAAATTCCACTGCAATACCATCCAAACCTGCTGCCTTGCCGGCTTTCATCTTCCGCAAAGCTTTTACTACCTCTTCTCTGTTTACCAAATCATTTACCCTAACCCTCTCACTTTGCACACCACCTCGACCAAAACACCCTATATCTGCCACTCTATCATCAAACACATTCAACAAACCTTCAAAATACTCACTCCATCTCCTTCTCACATCACCACTACTTGTTATCACCTCCCCATTTGCGCCCTTCACTGAAGTTCCCATTTGCTCCCTTGTCTTACGCACTTTACCTCCTTCCAGAACATCTTTTTATTCTCCCTAAAATTTAATGATCTCTCTCACCCCAACTCTCATTTGCCCTCTTTTTCACCTCTTGCACCTTTCTCTTGACCTCCTGTCTCTTTCTTTTATACATCTCCCACTCAAGTGCATTTTTTCCCAGCAAAAATCGTCCAAATGCCTCTCTCTTCTCTTTCACTAATAATCTTACTTCTTCATCCCACCACTCACTACCCTTTCTAATCAACCCACCTCCCACTCTTCTCATGCCACAAGCATCTTTTGCGCAATCCATCACTGATTCCCTAAATACATCCCATTCCTCCCCCACTCCCCTTACTTCCATTGTTCTCACCTTTTTCCATTCTGTACTCAGTCTCTCCTGGTACTTCCTCACACAAGTCTCCTTCCCAAGCTCACTTACTCTCACCACCCTCTTCACCCAAACATTCACTCTTCTTTTCTGAAAACCCATACAAATCTTCACCTTAGCCTCCACAAGATAATGATCAGACATCCCTCCAGTTGCACCTCTCAGCACATTAACATCCAAAAGTCTCTCTTTCGCGCGCCTGTCAATTAACACGTAATCCAATAACGCTCTCTGGCCATCTCTCCTACTTACATACGTATACTTATGTATATCTCGCTTTTCAAACCAGGTATTCCCAATCACCAGTCCTTTTTCAGCACCTAAATCTACAAGCTCTTCACCATTTCCATTTACAACACTGAACACCCCATGTATACCAATTATTCCCTCAACTGCCACATTACTCACCTTTGCATTCAAATCACCCATCACTATAACCCGGTCTCGTGCATCAAAACCACTAACACACTCATTCAGCTGCTCCCAAAACACTTGCCTCTCATGATCTTTCTTCTCATGCCCAGGTGCATATGCACCAATAATCACCCATCTCTCTCCATCAACTTTCAGTTTTACCAATATTAAACGAGAATTTACATTCTTACATTCTATCACATACTCCCACAACTCCTGTTTCAGGAGTAGTGCTACTCCTTCCCTTGCTCTTGTCCTCTCACTAACCCCTGACTTTACTACCAAGACATTCCCAAACCACTCTTCCCTTTTACCCTTGAGCTTCGTTTCACTAAGAGCCAAAACATCCAGGTTCCTTTCCTCAAACATACTACCTATCTCTCCTTTTTTCACATCTTGGTTACATCCACACACACTTAGACACCCCAGTCTGAGCCTTCGAGGAGGATGAGCACTCCCCGCGTGACTCCTTCTGTTTCCCATTTTAGAAAGTTAAAAAATACAAGGAGGGGAGGATTTCTGGCCCCCCGCTCCCGTCCCCTCTAGTCGCCTTCTACGACACGCGAGGAATGCATGGGAAGTATTCTTTCACCCCTATCCCCTGGGGTAATACATATTTTTTTTTTTTTTGCTTTGTCGCTGTCTCCCGCGTCTGCGAGGTAGCGCAAGGAAACAGACGAAAGAAATGGCCCAACCCACCCCCATACACATGTATATACATACATCCACACACACAAATATACATACCTACACAGCTTTCCATGGTTTACCCCAGACGCTTCACATGCCCTGATTCAATCCACTGACAGCACATCAACCCCGTATACCACATCGATCCAATTCACTCTATTCCTTGCCCTCCTTTCACCCTCCTGCATGTTCAGGCCCTGATCACACAAAATCTTTTTCACTCCATCTTTCCACCTCCAATTTGGTCTCCCACTTCTCCTCGTTCCCTCCACCTCCGACACATATATCCTCTTGGTCAATCTTTCCTCACTCATTCTCTCCATG
The DNA here is from genome assembly GCF_036320965.1 of Panulirus ornatus. Lineage (NCBI taxonomy): Eukaryota > Metazoa > Arthropoda > Malacostraca > Decapoda > Palinuridae > Panulirus > Panulirus ornatus. The sequence goes on from NC_092259.1 coordinate 15,543,655, forward strand.
TGCCCAAACCATTTCAAAACACCTTCTTCTGCTCTCTCAACCACGCTCTTTTTATTTCCACACATCTCTCTTACCCTTATGTTACTTACTCGATCAAACCACCTCACACCACACATTGTCCTCAAACATCTCATTTCCAGCACATCCATCCTCCTGCACACAACTCTATCCATAGCCCATGCCTCGCAACCATACAACATTATTGGAACCACTATTCCTTCAAACATACCCATTTTTGCTTTCCGAGATAATGTTCTCGACTTCCACACATTCTTCAAGGCTCCCAGAATTTTTGCCCCCTCCCCCACCCTATGATCCACTTCCGCTTCCATGGTTCCATCCGCTGCCAGATCCACTCCCAGATATCTAAAACGCTTTACTTCCTCCAGTTTTTCTCCATTCAAACTTACCTCCCAATTGACTTGACCCTCAACCCTACTGTACCTAATAACCTTGCTCTTATTCACATTTACTCTTAACTTTCTTCTTTCACACACTTTACCAAACTCAGTCACCAGCTTCTGCAGTTTCTCACATGAATCAGCCACCAGTGCTGTATCATCAGCGAACAACAACTGACTCACTTCCCAAGCTCTCTCATCCCCAACAGACTTCATACTTGCCCCTCTTTCCAAAACTCTTGCATTCACCTCCCTAACAACCCCATCCATAAACAAATTAAACAACCATGGAGACATCACACACCCCTGCCGCAAACCTACATTCACTGAGAACCAATCACTTTCCTCTCTTCCTACACGTACACATGCCTTACATCCTCGATAAAAACTTTTCACTGCTTCTAACAACTTGCCTCCCACACCATATATTCTTAATACCTTCCACATAGCATCTCTATCAACTCTATCATATGCCTTCTCCAGATCCATAAATGCTACATACAAATCCATTTGCTTTTCTTAGTATTTCTCACATACATTCTTCAAAGCAAACACCTGATCCACACATCCTCTACCACTTACTACATATATATATATATATACATATACATACACACACACACAGACATATACATATATATACATGTGAAAAATGTAAGAAATAATTTAGAAAACTGAAACGTCTAGCTTGAAATGAAATGAAAAAATGAATGTCACATAATGGTTCAACCTCTGGCTATGGAAAAGGGAAATGTATAATTTATTTACACAAACGTCAATAGTAGTTCTCATCAATTTAACCACTGTATCAATAAGCTTCAATGTCTAAGCTACATTTTTTCCAATTTCATTAATAGAGTTAAGAGCATATATACATAAAAAAGTATTTGGCATTCTCAATTAAACTCACATTAATTTATATCTCTTGAAGTCAAGTTTGTGAATAATTCTGGATATGAAATACAAAACTGTGCACCCTATATTACAAGTATTTTTTGACGCTTTATGACTGATCTGAGAAAAATCTTCAACAAAATTGGTAACTCAATCATGTAGTATTTCATTCTTACCCATGTATTACTCTTATTTCATTAACTGTCAAGGCACTCTTGTACAGGTAAACCACCAATTTTCCAGCACTCTTGGTTCCAAAGCCTTGCCGAATTACCATTTTGCTGGACCAACTGTGGTCACGTAATAATAATTCATCAACACACCTCTAACCCACTCATTATACATCTCCCATGTGTCTAAAGTATACCATGGACTGCTAGAAATTTAAATGAAACAAATAATCTATGAATCCATCCTTCACTACAGTCACACTCATGTTGTAGTTTAAGTTCTTTGTGGAACAACTCAGCCTGGTCCATTATCATGCTACCTGACAAGTCCACTCCATCACTCCGACACTGTCGAAACCATTGCATCATCACTCGATTGTGCTCAGCACTCTTACCATTTTTCATAGTTTTTCTAATCATCATTTGCTTCTTGGAATAGCTGTCTGCATAGAATTTCAGTATTTTCTCCCTTTGCTTCTTTATATCATAAACAGTTGATGAGCCAGTACTGTAAATGTCGCACAGCTTACACACTAAAACACCACGGTCCATTTTTTCAACAGTTCTACTTTATCTTGAATCAACATGGACTGGTGTTTAAGTTTGACACTACAACTGACACTCTACTGTCTTAGAAGCCATAGCTTGGGTTAAATTTAAACAAATTAAGCTAGGAATCTCACAGAATTGTGGTACCACCACCAAGTGCAGTGTAAAGAATGTAAATAAGCGGTAATTTCAAGTTCCATCACGTAATTTTGTCCGGACTAAAGGAGGTACCGAACCATCAGTTGCCAGAAAATCAGTGGTGTACCTGTACTCCCAGTTATCCAGATCCTGTTTGAGAAAATAAATAAAAAAAAAAAAAATCCTATTTTAGCTTGGTAATGCCTAGAACAGCACAACAACAATCCTTGTTTACTTGCATCCAATCTCTAGCTGCCATATGCAATAAAATGAAGCCAGAGCCCATCATCCAGGGCCAAGCCCCAGAAACCATTCTATGGTTTGCCCTGACCACTTGAACACCTTGGTTCAGCCTATTCACAGCATGTCATCCTACTTGATACCACATTGCTTGAATGAAGTCCAGCATGAATATGTACCATCTTAGGTACACATACAAAACTCCTAGTCCACTATAATGACATACATGTGACTAATGCAAAGGAAGGGATTAAACTGTTTTCCTTGATCTTACTAAATCATTTAAACTATTAACATTAATGAAAGTGCTGAAAAACATTTTGGGAAAAATGTTTTGAAGAGATGCAGCTTTACTTCATTCTAATGATGGGTCAAAGTGAAGTTAATCATAATCCCATTTGAGTCTCAAAAGGCATAACTCCTGAAATATTTTTCTTTTCATACTCATATGATTTTCCCTGCAAAGCGAGGTACCACCAGGAACAGACTAAGAATGGTCTCATTTGCTCAAGTCCACTCTTTACCTTTATCATACAATGAACTGAATCAGTTTCCCTATTCATAATCAAGACCTACATAACATTCTGTGGTTTCCCCAACCCATTTCACTCCATCCCTCTACCTCCTTGTTTCCCCATACTCCTTGTTCTCTCTACTTCTGACGTGTATATCCTCTTAGTCAGCCTCTCTTCACTCATCCTCAATATGGCCAAACCACTCCAGCACACCCTGTTCAGCTTTCTCATACATACTCTTCTTACAACCACATATTCCTCTTACCCTATCACTTATTCGATTTACATTCCTCACCACTTTTGTCCTGAAACAATTTAATTCCAACCCATCCACCCTCCTCCATTCTTAACAAGGTCCCGTGCCTCCCATCCCAAACAACACTGCTAGGATCATTACATCATCATACATACCCATGTTTGCTCTCTCAGTGTGTGTGTGTAGCCATGCTGGAAAGTGTGATATTGCAGCAGCCTGAGTGCACCTGGGGTGCAGGTACATGTGGTAAGTGAAAAGAAACCATGGTGTTAATTCTGTTCTTAAAATCAATGAACGATGCAATCTCTGACACTGTAATGGCAAGTGTACCAAAATCAATATCAGACCTCGGGAATTGCCGTTTTGAAAGCTTTGTGACTGCTTTACTGACAGTAAATTCCTTTAAGATGTTCTGATACTAAGTCCAAAGTCTGCCACGCCCTGAGCTGTATAAACATCTGATGTCTTGCGAAGTGAAGTGGGTGCTTACAAAATGGAAATATTTAAAACCTGCAGAGAGAAACAATGCAATCTGTCCTTGACATACCTGGCACTCTACTAACTGCAACAGCACTAGAGTTCTCCTAGCCAAACCACTTCATAATCAACTACTAATCCCCATATAGAAACAGAAAGCTTACTGTTGCTTCAACTTCAGTGCCCTTACTTACTTATCCTTCCCTCTCCCAACAAGCAAAACAATGACAAAACATACACTCCAAAATTATAATTATGCATCAAACAATGACCTCCCAACCTAGTCTCAAACTCTGTTCCTTCAGACATACATCCATCAGCTGCTGCCTTCCCTGGGTATGTATAAGTTACATTTTCTCATTTCTCCAACATTACAAATATTATTCAACTTATCACAAGACCTCTCATCTTTGTTTACAGCTTTGCAAGTTGTTTTTAACAAGAGGGGATGACCAAGGGACATTTTAGGGGAACACATGAAATGTTTGTTGAGGATAGGAAGGAATTCTTTGTCAAGTCCAAAACTGGTGCCAGCAAGTATCTTTTTTTTGTGTGTGCATGTGGTCTTTGTAATACTGCTGTTAGTTGTGTGGAAGTGAATGTCATATACTGTATGTGATATCTAGTATGGTTGAGGTTTTGCTGAGAGGGAGTGTATTACCATTCAATTATAAGAGAGTTTAGGTTAGATCAAAGTCTGTCAGGAACTAAAATAAAAGAATGACTTCATTTTTTGATGGATGCCAAGATTCTGCTTTCAGTGAGCCAGTCCTAACTGCATGATGCAGTAATGTATTTTTTGGTGTTACTTGAATAGTGTCAGAATACTGCAAAGTGAAAGTGAGGTCATTTGCAAATGAGAGGACTTTCATGCTGTCGTCTGCAGGAAGTGACAAGAGGTCATGTAAGAAAAGAATAGAGAAGGTTAATGGATGAAGTGCTTCCTGGAGTCCCCTTTTCTAGAGACTGGGGATTTTGGAGGTGAAGACTTTCTGCAGACTCTGGCATGTTAGCCAGAGTGTGGTGTCAAATATCTTTTGAATGAGGATAAGTTTGTGACAGAGTCAAATCCAACAAGTTCTTTGTGAGAGGTGAACCATGGGTGGTTGAATCCATACATGATGTGTTCTGTGAGATTTCTGTCCTGTGTGGTAGTGCTCTGACTGGGTCTAAAGCCATGGTGTGTGTGAGAAAAGTGGGATATTTTGATTAATGTGCATTAGCTCTTCCTGAAATATAGTTAATAATGACAGCAATGAAAAAGAGTGATAAAACATAGGGAAACTGTGGCCTAGACAGTTTCAGGATGGGCGCTATTTTGGCAAATTTTCAGATGTTTGTGATTTTCTTGTGTAACCAGAAATGGTTGAAGATATATGTAAATGCTTGGATTGCACTCAGGCTAAAATGGTTTGTGGAAGTTTATTATGTGATTGGGGCATGTTGCTGGGGACTTCTTCAACATTTAAACTAAGCTGTAATTTCCCTATGAATTATCAATACAGTATGGGACAAACATGAGGTAAAGAAAAACTAAAATAAAGAAGCATAAAAGTAATAGGAGGACTTCACACTCTTTCACCATTTCCCACATTAGCCAAGTAGTACCAGGACCATCTGAAGAGAACTTCTCATTTGCTCACATTCATTCTCTAGTTGTCTTGTGTAATGCACTGAAGCCACAACCCCTATCCACAACCACATCTCACAAACCTATCTGTGGTTTCCCCGGCTGCTTCATATGCCTTGGTTCAGTCCACTGGCAGCACATCAACCTTGTATACTACAACCCCCTGTCACATGCAAACCTATACCCTCCTTCATGTTCAGGCCCTAAGCACTCAAAATCTTATTCCCTCCATTCTTCCATCTCTAATTCAGTATCACCCTTCTCCTTCTCCCTCCACTCCTGGTACATGTATTCTCTATGTTAACCTCTCTTCACTCATTCCCTTCACATGTCTAAACCACTTCAGCACACCCTCATCAGTTCTTTCAACCACATTCTTCTCATTACCACACCTGTCTCTTAACATAACGTATCTGATCAGCCCTTTTTACACCACACACTGTATGCAAACATTTCATTTCCAACACATTCATCCTCTTCCATACATTCTCAACTACAGACTATGCTACACCACTGGAACTAATCCACCTTCAAACATACCCATTTTCATCCTCTCAGATAGTGACCTCTCATTACACATCCCTCAGCCCACCTAGAACCTTTGCACCCTCACCCATCCCATGACTCACCTCAGTTTGCTGTGTCGAATTTCCTACCATGTCCACTCCCAAGATAATAAAACCCTTCGCCTTCTCCATGTGTTCTCCATTCAAACCCACACCTGAACTAACCTATCCCGCTACCTTGTTAAACTTAATAACCTTGCACTTATTCATATTTACTCTCAACTTTATTTCACAGTGTTCCAAACTCACACAACAACCTCTGCATTTTCTTACTCAAATCTACTACCAGTGCCATATCATTGGCAAACAACTGACTCATCTCCTAAGCCCCTCCACCCGACTCTCGAAGACTCTTGCATTTACCTCACTCATCTACCCATCCACAAACAAATCACACAGCCTTGCAGACATCACTTACCCCTGTCGCAGACCCATCTTCATGTATCTGGGGACAAACAAATCAAATTTTCTGATTCATTCACAATGAGGTATGAGAAAAAATAAACCATGAAAAAAATCATCCATCAGAAAAGAAAAAAATTTCATAACTGCTTGCTTGGTATATTAAATATATTATTATTTTTCTTTTTATATTATACTTCGTCGCTGTCTCCCGCGTTTGCGAGGTAGCGCAAGGAAACAGACGAAAGAAATGGCCCAACCCCCCCCCACACACATGTATATACATACGTCCACACACGCAAATATACATACCTACACAGCTTTCCATGGTTTACCCCAGACGCTTCACATGCCTTGATTCAATCCACTGACAGCACGTCAACCCCGGTATACCACATCGCTCCAATTCACTCTATTCCTTGCCCTCCTTACACCCTCCTGCATGTTCAGGCCCCGATCACACAAAATCTTTTTCACTCCATCTTTCCACCTCCAATTTGGTCTCCCTCTTCTCCTCGTTCCCTCCACCTCCAACACATATATCCTCTTGGTCAATCTTTCCTCACTCATTCTCTCCATGTGCCCAAACCACTTCAAAACACCCTCTTCTGCTCTCTCAACCACGCTCTTTTTATTTCCACACATCTCTCTTACCCTTACGTTACTTACTCGATCAAACCACCTCACACCACACACTGTCCTCAAACATCTCATTTCCAGCACATCCATCATCCTGCGCACAACTCTATCCATAGCCCATGCCTCGCAACCATACAACATTGTTGGAACCACTATTCCTTCAAACATACCCATTTTTGCTTTCCGAGATAATGTTCTCGACTTCCACACATTCTTCAAGGCCCCCAGAATTTTCACCCCCTCCCCCACCCTATGATCCACTTCCGCTTCCATGGTTCCATCCGCTGCCAGATCCACTCCCAGATATCTAAAACACTTCACTTCCTCCAGTTTTTCTCCATTCAAACTCACCTCCCAATTGACTTGACCCTCAACCCTACTGTACCTAATAACCTTGCTCTTATTCACATTTACTCTTAACTTTCTTCTTCCACACACTTTACCAAACTCAGTCACCAGCTTCTGCAGTTTCTCACATGAATCAGCCACCAGCGCTGTATCATCAGCGAACAACAACTGACTCACTTCCCAAGCTCTCTCATCCCCAACAGACTTCATACTTGCCCCTCTTTCCAAAACTCTTGCATTTACCTCCCTAACAACCCCATCCATAAACAAATTAAACAACCATGGAGACATCACACACCCCTGCCGCAAACCTACATTCACTGAGAACCAATCACTTTCCTCTCTTCCTACACGTACACATGCCTTACATCCTCGATAAAAACTTTTCACTGCTTCTAACAACTTTCCTCCCACACCATATATTCTTAATACCTTCCACAGAGCATCTCTATCAACTCTATCATATGCCTTCTCCAGATCCATAAATGCTACTAAAATAAGGAAAAATAGAATAGTATTCCTTTGCTACTCTCAAATACAATAAAATGTTTCACCATCTGAGAGAACAGGAATGTTTATGTAACCAAAGCTCATGTACATGGCATAAAATAACCCATTCAAGTACTGTACAAGGTCAGTAAAGGAAAGAAGCATAAATACATGCAGTAATTGCAATAATCATGAGGTTTCAGTACCATTCAACAATAATGCAAATAAAGTAAAGAAATAAAAATATTATAAGTGACATGCACAAAATACTCACCACGAATCCATAGAACTTGCCAACCATGACAACGGCTTCGATAACTGGTCCATATTGTGAGAAAAGATAATATAAGTCATCTTTTGTCGCTGCCCCAGCGAGATTGCCGCAAAATATCTTGAACGTCTTTTGCACTTCACCCCCGGGCATTCTAAAAGATGGCAGTTAGTTCAGTGTTTTGAGACCATGTTATTAATAAAACAATGTAAGAGCAATGACCTGAAAATAAGTGTTAAAAACCACAATGTACAAAATACTTACGTAGTAATGGTTGTACATGAGTAATGTTAATGCCACATAATTCTATGTCTGATATCTTAACTGCAGCATGTAAGGTAGCCCACTGTGCATGAGATGAGTGTAGTGTCCATAGATCTGCAGGAGCCAAAAGCCCATCTAAGTGAGGACTAGTTGGTATTTATTTGTGCATGAGCCTAGGATGGTTTATATATAGCAAGTCTGCTGTGAAAGGAAAAGTGAGGTGGGACATTACAACTCTTGCAAGCAGAAACAGAATAAGAAGGATATGTGATCCTGGACCTGAAGGAGTAAGGATGACCAAAGGCTGCACTCCGACTCAGGGGGCTGGAGAAGTCAGATATGTTTTAGCTGTGTGGAGTTATGAATACATGAAGACCCCATACCCTTCCATATATACACTAAAATTACAAATAACTACCTCTCTGAACCACATACACCATGATGTCATGCACATGACAAACCATACAGTTCTCAGGTCCTAACAGTCCAACACTCTTTGAACAACTACATAAATCAAATGATATAAATCTCCATAACCAACCTACCAGGAAACCTCTTAATGTCCCCCCCATCAACCAAATTTCCTAAACACAACCTTTAGCACTCCCACCCTCCACACTCGCAACTCTTGGACACCATCTTGGACCAACTGTCAGGCCACCCTTCTAAATTTGTCAAATTCCAAATCAACCATTGACTTGTAGCTCAGACAAAAATACTGTACATACATTGGCACACTGGCCAGCTTTCATCCAATTCAAAATTTCAATAATTTTTCACAAGACATTTACCAATCATTAGAATAGGCCACAGTCCATATCCACAACCTCATCTTAAAAGCCATTACACAATTCATTAAACAAGGTTATAGAAAATGTTCTGACCAAAACAGCTCCCTTCCGATTCACATCACAAAACAATACACTCCAGCAACGATCACACAACAAATACAATCACTGAATAACAATCAGCATGCATCTATGAAAAGGTATAACTTTCTGAAAATAATACACCACAAAACAAATACTATATATCCAAGGCACACCCTAAAGATCACTCATACATGAAAAAACATCCCTCAATTCATAAACAAAGCCTTGTTCACACATCTGAATACCTAATACCATAAATCATCCTTAAAAACTAGGGAAGCAACATCTATAAGCTAACAACACCAAAAAACAGATTCCCCCCCACACACACACACGCACATGAAAAAACTCTACAAAATACAAATCAATCCAAACTCCAACTCACCTTTAACAGCAACCGACACAAAGGAAACAATCATATCATTCAAAACCTCACACTCCTAAGGCCTAGAAAAGGTATCTAACATTTAACTTAAGTACATTGTTCCTGTGGCCATACAAGTCCTCACTTCAAAATTCAATCACTTTTGATTCCACAACAGAAAAACAAATGTCTGAAAACAGGCAAAAATACTGCCATTCTTAAAACCTGGCAACCTGTTTAATCTACTTAATTTCCTCCCATCTTATTCACTTCAAGTACACTATCAATGTAAGCATCTAAAACAAATTTAAGCACAGAACACTGCATTCATGTCATATATGTTGTATAACAATATGACATGTAGGAGTTGAAACTTATCCTCTCCTTGTAAACAGAGCCCATTCCAGTCACTGTCTCAACATAAAGAGTCCATTCCTCTCCTTAACACCCATCTACCTCCAGGCTCATTTGCATTACTCATTTATGATACTTTATGCGAGATGAATTCACATAAAATGCACCTAATCACACAAGTGGTTGTCTACACATAGGAAGATGCAGGCCATCTTAGCCCTCACTACTCGCTCCAGAGGGCATTGTTAACTGGCATAACCACTCATCACCACCATTTGTCCTCTTCATCCCACCCATACTACAGCACAACATTCCCTCTCAATACTACCATATCTTACTAAAAATGTATAACCCCAGTAGCTAGCAATATTTATCTGGCCAAGGAAATGGTTGAATTATCGGCCATTGTAACTGGAGGTTAGTCATCAAGCATCTAGCAACTTCCTTAAGCATGTCTACAGACAGAACCAGTATTTCATAACTTCCTTAAGCATGTCTACAGACAGAACCACTATTTCATAGCACAGAAGAGCACTGTATGAGTGCAGTATAAAAGCTGACAACAGCATTCAGCAGTAAAAGTAGACATGCAAGCACAGGAGGACATAGTGATGAAGGATGATGGCGAGTTCTAGTTGGAGCGTGGAGAGGCTTTGTAATATGATTCTAAACTGCTGGAACCATATGACTGTTCAGTGTTTTTCAGCAAGAAAAAGATAGCTAAAATCATAAAATTAATTATACAAGTCATATATTTTGGTTATGTTTAAAAGATATCTAAGAACTTAAATCTAAATTATTTTTGGTTTCCTTCAAAAAAATTCTTTGCTCTTTGAACATTAACCATTTTGTTGTGATAGCAGATGTATCCACTTACTCACTCATTCCCATCAACAATGACAATTGGACTTACCCCCATGGCTTCGGAATTACTTTTCCCTCGACTGCAAGTGAAAATACCCCTAAATCCTTGAAAAGCCTGCCACACCTCCATGAATGCTGCCATCTGTGAGAAATACTATCCTCAGTGTTTTCATACAAACACCAGATGACTGACCACACTGTGAGTTGATCTCTCACTTCCCCTGTTATGAAGTAGATTCTACTGATATGTAGGTTATAAAGATATATTCAGCATTAAAGAACTATCCTGTAATACACTACTATATGCCTGAAATTTTGTAATATGCTCCTAAAATGCTTATAAATGTCACAGTCTACAATCTTTAAGCATGTTATTCTGCATTCAAAGTCCAAAAGTACAATGTCTAAGCTTGGATATTCATTTTGAGGTAAGTTACATATGCTATCCAGTCATATTCCTATGGATGTCTTATATCGTCTTCCTTACTTACTTCCTGCCCCAGGAGCCCATTCTATCTTAATAAAGTTCCTACAGCATCCAAGTACCTGTAAACATCCATAAAGTAGTGATGTTTATGTCCAGAGAGAGCAGGGCAAGCGAGTGTAAGCGTTCACTGTCTTCTTAAATGCAGCTGCATTGTCAGCAAGTAGGGTCTTGAGATATGTTGAAATGCTGTTTGTAGTGTAGTCATTGGTAATGTCCACACTATACCTAGCCAGATGATTTGTGGTTGTCTGGGGAGTGTAGTTTCTCATGGGTGTATGTATGGTGAGGTTGGAGTTCAAGACTGAGTAGGGAGGTCAGTTGTGAGAGTTTTGGGTGGAAGGGGTATAGTGCTGTTGCACACAATGAAGTTCCAAGAATGATGAGATGGGGTTGTGTTGGGAAGATCTTTGTTTTACTTTGTGTGAGGCTGCTAAGCAGCCAGTGATTGTTCTGACTGCACTGTTTCGTGTGGTTTGCAGCTTTGTTATATTAGCTTTCCAAAAGCAGGTAAATCATTTCTAAGAGGACACTGAAGAATACTTTTACTTGTCCTTTTCTGGTGCTGGTCAGTATCTGAAGGCAATTAATTTGCAAGTTACTGTTCTGTTGATGTCAGTGATGTGGGGAGAGGATATCGTGTGTATCATATGAGATGCCTAGAGTGGTTGATGTTTTGTTCTAAGGTAGTGACATTCAAAGTGACTAGAGGGTGTAAACAGAATTCTTGTCTTTCTGGGGAATAAAGGAGATAGAGGACTTTTGTGGTGATGCAAACATTCTATTCTTAGTGAGACATATTTCCAATTGTGTATCACAGCGCTGTAATTGTGAGGTCATCTGCATAAGAGAGGACCTTCATTCTAAGGTGTGCCTGAGGTTATGGGAGGTCAAGTAAAAAGAGAATGAAGAAAGTTGGAGAAAGAACAGCTCCTTGGGAACTCCTCTTATGGGCATATAAGCATGTATAAGCTACATGTTTTGGAGGTCAGTTGTAAGAGTTTTGGGTGGAGGGGGTATAGTGCTGTTGCACAGAATTAAGTTCCAAGAATGTTGAGGAGGGGTTGTGCTGGGAAGATCTTTGTTTTACTTTGTGTGAGGTTGCCAAGCAGCCAGTGATTGTTCTGACTGCACTGTTTCGTGTGGTTTGCAGCTTTGTTATATTAGCTTTCCAAAAGCAGGTAAATCATTTTTAAGAGGACACTGAAAAATTCTTTTACTTGTCCTTTTCTGGTGCTGGTCAGTCATCTGAAGGCAAATAATTTGCAAGTTACTGTTCTGCTGATGTCAGTGATGTGGGGAGAGGATATCATGTGTGTATCTTATAAGATGCCTAGAGTGGTAGGTGTTTTGTTCTGTGGTAGTGACATGCAAAGTGACTGAAGGGTGTAAACAGAATTCTTGTCTATCTGGGAAATAAAGGAGATAGAGGACTTTTGCAGTGATGCAAACATTCTATTCTTACTGAGACATATTTCCAATTGTGTATCACAGTGCTGCAATTGTGAGGTCATCTGCATAAGAGAGGACCTTCATTCTAAGGTGTGCCTGAGGTTATGGGAGGTCATGTAAAAAGAGAATGAAATGAGTTGGAGAAAGAACAGCTCCTTGGGAACTCCTCTTATGGGCATATAAGCATGTATAAGCTAAATGTTTTGGAGATTGCATGCAGCACAACATGTAGCATTAATTTACATCAGATTAGCACACTGATCATGCAGAGAGAGTGTTGCCACTGAACCTCTTACCTATTGACTAACGCTTCCTTTCCTATCCTCAATGCCCATGTTTTCCCTATTGACTATGGCTTTCTTTCCTACCCACAAAATTAAAATCTTTCCAACTGATTAAGGCTTCTTTTCCTATCCTCACATTCTATGTTTTCCCTATTGAGTAAGGCTTCCTTTCCTACCCACAAATTCACATTTTTTCCTACTGACTATGGCTTTATTTCCTACTCTTAAAATTCATGTTTTTTTAAGTTGCTTAACAATTTGCTTAGTCTTACAATTTCAATGATAATCTTAGAACAATCACCAAAACAACTTCAGAAGGATACTTTGTCCAATACTTTCATGCTGCAGAATTTTTGCATTTTTCTGCACAATATGCTGAAAAATGTGAGAGTAAGGCTTGAGAGTTAAATGAGTTGCCACTGCGTATATCTTACTTTATATTTTACCAACACCAAGAAATGTATCACCGATTATTATCATGATTTACCAAAGGCAATAAAGTGATTATTTGACAACTTTTTCATGACAGTAAAATCAAAAAAGCATTTACATTTACCAATTTCACCTGTTAGATACACCGATGCCAAGGTCAAGTGGGTGCCGCTAACACTTCCTCCACATTTGCTCTTTGTGCATCTTTAGGTGTGGTGATCAAATTTCAGCATATTCTGGTTTTGGTTACAAGTAGAGTGAGAACAGTTTGCTGAACATTCCTCTATCCATATAACTGAAAACTTTTCTAAAATTTGCCAGCAGACAGTTTTTCTCGTCTATTCTCCTAGTGTGGGACTCTGGCGACAGGTTAGAGATGATGTCAATGCTACTGTCCCTCTTACATGCAGATTCCTGAAGCTTGTTTCCTACTAAATAATATTCATATTGAGGCCTTTTTTCACAGTGTTCCATTCTCATTAATCTAAATTTCCTTAGGATAACTGCACCAACTATAAATCAGAAAAATTTTACAATCTGTCTAGTTCCTCACTTTTCACTTCCCTCATGACCTTTGTATCATCTGTAAACATATTCGGGCTCGAGTCAATACTGTCTGGCAAGTCAAACTAAAGATGAAAAGAGTAACGGTTCCAGACCAGGACTCAGTGGCACTCTACTTGTGACCTCCTCCAATTCGTCATTTGTTCCCTTCCACATCGATAATCAATTAAATGAAGGAATCTCCACCTTATTCCTGCCTGGTGATCCAGCTTCTTAATAAAACCCCAGTGTGGTACAGTGTCATATGCTTTCTTGCGGTCGTAATATAAACAATCCCCCAAGCCTTCCATTCTGTCTAAGACAGAGCTCACTCTCTCACAGATATCTATGAGGTTACACATGAAATCCTTTCCCTAAAACCATATTGTCTCTCACTTAGGTAGCTTCTCTGTGAAAAATCTTTCATTTGCTTTAATCTAACCTTTTTCAGTATGCAACAGACCATAATCATCAGGAAGACTAGTTTGCAGTTCAGTGCTTCTCCCCAGTCACCTTTCTTACAAAAAGGTATAAAGTTTGCTACTTTCCACTCCCTTAGCACTTTACCTTTCTCCAATGACATACTGGACAGAGTTTCAAGAGGTTTGAGGCTTAAGGTGTGTGTGTGTGTGTGTGTGTGCGTGTGTAATTACCTATTTGTACTGTATGGAAACTGAGCATGACACTCATATGGCCCCATTTCTTGAACATTGTCTTTCAAATTCTATAATCTATGTATGCTGTCTATATCAATAATGTCCTCAGTCACCTTATTACATTCATCCACCACTCTTTAAACTAATTTCTTATCATGTTTCTTATCTAATTTCAAGTTCTGTCCTCTAAAGATGGTAGATGAAAGAAGAAAGAGTTCCACAGCTTTTCTGTTCAAAGGAAAGTGGAATTATCATAACAGGTAATCCTTCTGTGGCTGGTCCATACATATAAACTTGTGAAAGCAGCAGCTAGATGTGGGTCATAATCCAATCCCTGGTGACAGGGACGCACACAGGCAGCTAACAAGAGCTGAGGCCAAAATAATAACTGCAGAATAGGGACAAAGGTGATGCCTGGAGAATGAATAAGTCAGGGGGGCTTCTGATTCCACTCTGGCTAATAAATAAGTGAAGGAGGATTAATCCTAACTATGTGGGCAGTTCCCCATATATGGGCACATAAGACCCCTGATGATATGAAACAGTTGCTCACATGAGAATTAATTATGGCACCTATAAAACACCCTAAGCTTTAGAGAAATGGAGTCTGTAATGTTGTTTATGTGGTGTTTCCAGGATAGTGGAAAATATGGTTAAACACATGTTTACATTACTGAAGGGACAGACTGTGGTGATCTGAAACTGAAGTGAGGGAAACAAGTGACATTTGGAAAGAGATAGAGGTAGAATTTGTATTTTTTCTTCCCATTCAAATTTGCATTTTTGCTTTCCATCTCAAGACACTGTACAGATCCAAATTAAGAGATATATTCAGTATGAAATAGAGAATGAAAGTGAAAGTCAGGAGGGGACAAAAATTGAGTTAATGTAAAGTGAAATTATCAGCAGAGGAGTGAGTTGAGTTTGATAATGAAGAGAGATCATACATGGGGAGAAAAGAGTAAGTGATACCAGAGAACCCTGAGGGACAATATTGACAGAATAAGGGGAAGGAGTCATTACATCAACAACAACTGCAATGAATCAACTAAAGAGAAAGCTATATTTGGGAAGAGAGAAGCAGAAAACCAAAAAAAGGAAGTCTAGAAAGCCAAATTTATGCCATACCCTGTCAATTGCTTTGAAGATGTCTAAGGCTGCAATAAAAGTTTCATCAAAATTCCTAGAGGGGGAAGACCAGAGATGAGTCACACTGGAGAGATTACTGATAGTAATTTTACTATAAAAACTATGTTGGTGACCAAAAGGAAAAGAAAGGTATTCTAAGTGTTCAAGAAAGTAAGTGTTCAGGAGAGTTTCAAAGACTGGAGACAGAAGCAAGAGCAATGGGATGACAAATGATAAGGTTAGAATAAACTCATTTTTTAAGGACTGGGCTGCACCAAGGAACACTTTCAAGAGAGAGGATAGGTCTGGATTCTGATATTAAGAAAAACGGGCGTGCAGGGACTGAAGTCAGCTCAGAAGCACACGCCCTTAGGATTAGAGGTATGGCAACTGGGCTGTACGCTTTGAGCATGTTGAGCTGGGAAAGTACTTAGAAATTATATAAGAAGGCATAGGTTCCTTGGGAAGAGATGAAGGAGGAGGACTAGCCAGGGTAAGGTACTGAAAAGAAAGGCTTTATCAGGCGTACAATTAGCTACAGATTGACTGAACTTAAACAGGGCAGGGAAAGGTTGAATTACACATGACAATGGTTATAAGGTAATGCTTTTGGTTAAGCACCACTATGATTTATCAGAAGAAAAAGACAAATCATCACACTTTCTTTTAACAATGCTGTGACTGACTTTACGAAGGACAGCTCTGCAATGATTCTATTAATCAAATGAAAATGGAGTGGGATTCAGAAGTTTCATGGCCTGATACACTCACTTCCTGGAGCACTGGCATTAGAACATGAGTGATCAAACCACACTTAGGGGTAGAAAGTACAGGTAAGAGAGATGAAGAACTCCATCCCAGCCAAGAGAGCCTCCAATATATGGGCAACACAGCTGGAAACTGGCCAACAAACCAATATCCATCTCATGGAAAATCAGTAAAAAAAAGATGCACAATGATGACTGCTGAGCTCTCCCGAAGTGCCACACATGGCACTACAAGGGGAGGATAAGAGCTATCCATGCCAAATGAACAGCAATGGAGGTAAAACTGTGGTTGGAGGACTCAAAGGGAGCTGCAGTAGTATATGAATAGTGGGAGGGTTCAGAGGATAAAAAGAGATGAAGTGTGTTAGAAGAGTGGTCATTCAGTCAGGAGCTCATCTTAGGAGCATAATTGTGTTTCATATTATTAAGTAGAGAAAAACAAGGACCTTAACTTCAATGGAATCCCTTCAAGTAGAGCCTTCTTTATATACTTTGAAATCCCATCCATAAAGTATTTCAGCTTGAAGATATGAAGAGACCAATGCTTTCCTGGCAGTAAGTTGAACAGTCAAAATTTTCTACATAGTTGCAAAAATGAAGTTATTGAGGGCTGACAGATTTTGAACCACATAATTTCAAAGTTGGGTGACATGAGATCCATGAGATGAGTGAAAAGCAACTTTGTACTACAGTACAATAAGTACAAACACCATCCTTGAAATATTACATATTACAATCATAAAGAACATAAGCAGAGATTTGACAGAGTAGTATGTAAGTAGTCTTCGACAGTTTGGTTTTAAAGAGATAAAGATCTGGAAAATTTAAACATGGGGGAAGTGGATATGTGACTGCATAAGTTGAAGAAATCAACAGAAAAAGAGCCAGGTTTAGAAGCAGTATCAGAAGATGTGAAGTGGGTCCCAATTGCTCAATGACAGCCACGGGAGTTCTAGGCTCCATCCAGCCCTCCTCGACTATTTCAATTCAGCACCAAAGAATCATATAACAGGTGCACTGCCATGGTTCTAAGTGCAATAAGAGGAAGATCAGGTGCAACAAGTGAAGGTAAAGTGTGAATTTATGTGCTGTCAAGTTTTATGTAAGATATGGAGACTGTGAGTTAGTGGTCTGGAAGCCAGCAACCTATGTTTTGGAGAGAGAGAGAGAGAGAGAGAGAGAGAGAGAGAGAGAGAGAGAGAGAGAGAGAGAGAGAGAGAGAGAGAGAGAGAGAGAGAGAAACCAAGGCCAAGGAGGATAACATAACAAACAGCACTACTGGCTAACAGTACTGCCACCACTAACTTTCCCAATATCAAGGTGGTCGTGCTTCCCTGCGTAGTGGATGCCTGAAACCTACTCCCTGCCTTCTTAAATTTCTCTACTTTAATCTCATAGTGTTTCTGATGGCTGGATGATTAAGGTATTTTGTCTTGAGCTTACTGCATCTTTCAAATGGTTAATATCCTAGCCTTTCATGTCTATACAGCCAATCAGGAATTACTTTTGTGTTTAAGTTGGGGACCTTGACTTCTAGGATTTCTGAAGTATAAATAATGATATAACTCTCCCCTGCACTCTAGGCAGTAAGCCTCATTGATTTCCATTGTGTCCCGTAATTCATAATTTTGCATACATAATAGTTACTACACAGCAGTACCCTATTCACAAGAAAGCATTTTGATATGCAAAAATCACTACTTTCTCCTTTCTAGACTTGAAGGTCTGCAACATCAACCCTACCATCTCTTTGAAAGAGACAACTTTTACCTAATTTTGTACACAGAAGGTTAGGATGTCAGACATTATTTCGAGATATATCAACTTCTTCAGTAGTTATCAGATGGTGTCTGCGTCTATCCCATATTCTGTACTTGCACCCCTTATAATTTCTTCCCTCTGCCAAGAACACAGGGAATAGAACTCATTTCAATGAAAAGAATGTTTTCAGTGGCCCAGCAGAAGACTTTATTTACATCATTTTAGAGAAGAGAAGGATAAGAGGTGGTTTGATGCATGCAATCAAAATTATCAGACTTCAACAATCTTGAATTGAGCAACCAGGTCAGTCTGATTTCACCTGCAGCAATGGATACAAACTCCTGGGCAAAGGTATAACTTCAAATAAGGCTAAGTACTTTTTCATAATGTATGGAATCCTTTATACCAGCAAAAGCAGTTGAAAGCAATACCACAAACATTGATAAATAGCCCATTAATTTGTGCTGGTAACCCCGACAGCGTTATTGTACACCCCATGCTCATCTTGTGTAGCAGCACAAAAGGATTACAGAGATCAAAAAGTCAGACCCTTGTGGGTTAATATCACACAGGAAAATAGCCTAGATAAATACTTTGCTAAGTCTAAAACCGACATTATTTGTGCTTCCATATACAAAGAGTTCACAGGTATCTCTATTCGTCATGTGTTTTCTTTGCCTTTTTACTCTTTCAACACAAATGCCCTGAAAGGAGCTAGTGGTCTGTTGCTATTTGCTTTCCTTTCTAAATGTCTTATAGCATACTGGTGTAAAAATAAAACTAAATACTGTTTAAGTGCAAAAACTAGTTGGTATTCACACATTTATATCCTTACTTACGACCTACTCCAAAGTAATACAACTAAATGACTGCAATTATTCTTTTCCTTTGACTTTCATATCTACTACAATTTAAAAATTTTTTTACCACTTGTTTGTAAACATCTGTTTTAATATTTTGATACAGGAGCCATTTGACATGATACAGAAAATATAGTCCATGTTCATCATATGTAACTGAACATGATATACCAGTACAGCATTCCCTCAACTTTTGTACACGCTCTCCAACTATCCTAACACATCTATTACCACAGAAGATTTCATCATATCTTTTTTAAACTGCAGAATGAAACAAATATATAAAAACATAATAATGACAGTAAACATATCATGAATATGGTGCTGGAAAAGTAATCATTCACAGAAAATGAATAAAATCAATTGGGCTAAGATTGAATGGCTCAAGACTGACAGAATCCTACAGATAGTATATGTTCATACACCAAGTCCAAAATTTTGATTAGATATGTTCTACATAATTCTGAATGAAAAATATCCCAGTTCTAATCAGTCCTACCTTATTCCTGGCCATAATTCTTTAATTTCTAATTCATAAAAATAGTGCTTCCCTTCTAGATATGATTTACAGCAACCTCTGATATAACTGTGATATTTCCATTCAAAAACATATATTTCTGTGGTATAAATAGGCATCTAAAAAAAATGCATAAAAAAAGTCTCAACATCTATGCTTCTTCAGAACCTTCACTTCACCATGAAGAGATATATGTAACAATCACCACTGGAAAGAAAAAATAAAAAAGGTGAGTACTTTTGTTTATTACATCCTCAGAGTGGGATAGATACAGGTATTGAGGCCTTTAAAAGCACAGACGCAGCAGTGAGGCAGGGCTTCATAATCCCCGTGGAGTGTCGTCACATAATTAGTGCCCACCTGCACACCAAGAGGATTATGATGCCCCACCTCACTGCTACCTCTGTGCTTTTAAGGACCTCAATACCTGTATCTTCCCAACTCTGTCTGAGGATGTAATAAACGAAAGTACTCACCATTTTTATTTTCTCTTTCCAGAGGTGATTGGTGCATCCATTCTTCTTGTGAGTCACTGTAAGTTAAACTTATAAGATCCAAACAATTCATTCCAAGCAAAGAAAACTTCCTTGCAATGTACTTTGCACCTCAAAGTAGGAAGGGTAAAGAAAAAAGCCTTTATAGTTAAGAGCAAGAGATATAATAGCTGACACTACAAAAACTACAACAAAATTCAGTTGTTTTCATGTAATCATACGGCATATTAAAACATGGCTCATTACTTATGAATCAGCAGGTTTTAATCTACATTCCCTTATCTGAATATTTGAAACATGATCGCATCTGAGCTAACTTATTATCATCTCTGTTCTCTCCATCAATATCTATAAATTTAATTTAGCCAGCAAGTACTCAAAAGTAATTATGAAAAATATATGATATAATGCAAAGAGTAGATCTCAACTCACACTACCATCAGCATACATATGGAAGGTAAATAACCATAATACTTATGTACTGCACGTCTGGGAGTAATCCACCAGCTGAGCAATCCACTGAAAACCAGCTTTGGATAGTGGGTGCTATTCTTTTGTAAAAGCAGCTGAGCAAGATTTGGAGCATGAAGTCTTATTCAACACTAAATAACATGAAAGCAGTGAGGGTTAAATATAACGGGGACAATATGGGGCTAATCAATGTGCATGCAAATTAATACATAAAGCTATGAAAATCTTACTTAACATGCCTAACAGGTGACATTTATAATTTCAAAATACATCAGACTCAACCATGACTTACGGGCATATACATTAAATATTATCGACAGAAACAACTGACTAATTGATCCACAAGCAGCCACTTATTGTAGTATCCAGCAACTGACCAATCTGATGCTAGGAAATTTCTACTATATGTCTTGACTCATAGGTAAGATTTTTAGGCAAAATTAACATTCAGAAGTCCATCTGGAAACAAGGGCTTTGGGTGGGGGAAATAACAAAAATTAGTGGTTTGCAATAAAAATGAAAGTCAGAATCATTCAAAAGACATCAAAAACAATTTCAACCATACCAAACCTAACCTACAACTTGCTAGATATCCAAAATGGCACTAATAACAATTTTACAAAGGTTCTGTTGATTTTTCTAAAAAGATTTAGCCTATCTTTCATCTAATCAACCTCACATTTTCCCTGATATTCACAAACCTCAACACTATCACTTTATCTTATACTGCAGAATAGAACTTAATGCTTCACATCAAGTTCTGCAGTTTTCATTCTGTTATCTACACACTGCAAGACCACAGCAGAACAAAATCACACAATACCCATAGCTAGTTAAACTAAACAGATAAACTAGTAATTTACCAATTTGTCCCCAGGGGCAGTACACAAGCAATGCCACGAACCTATTCGAACTTGGCATTAAGTTTTCTACCTCAATATGTATTTGCCTTGGGCTATGACGATCATAAACCTTAAATATGCAACGTCTCATCACAATCTATCATATGTGGCGCCTCCCCTACACGCATCCTATTACCATAACCCATAACCATTACAGACAAGGTCTAAAACATTCAAGTTTCTACAGTGGGTGAATAAAGAAGTAAGAAGGACTTCGTAATGTACACACAGTCATGCTCCTGGCTAGCAATGCTGAGCCATCACAGAGGCACTGATATGCAGGTATAGACACTCACTGGAACGCAGTCACCGTATTTCCGACAAAGAAAGGTAATTTCCTCGTGGAATAACTAATATATCTGGTGCTACAAGTGACTATCATCCTACAGGGCTTCTCACCACTGTCGGTGGGACGAGATCTACCACTACAGCCCGACATTTATCCCAAACTTTGAGACCTGTTGACAGATTAGAGAAGCCCGAGTTTTCCTCACTGTGGCTTTCCTCTGCCACCTCCCAACACTTCACAACCGCTTAATTTACCTTCCCTCATATATATGTGACTTACCTTCGCCCCTTGCCGGAGTAAACTGTGTAATCCATTTAGCCATTCAGTTTTAAATTCATAAAAATAGTAAATGGGCAGTCAGGATATCGTTCTTCCTAACATTTCCACAATCAGTACCAGCGACATCGTTAGGAAGAGAGCATAAGTTTAAAGGTTTTAAGTTTTTGATATAAAAGCAAATTATAAGACTATCTAAACAAAGCATTCAATATCTGTATATTTTATGATAGATAATCCGCGATTACATGGATATCGGTTGTCTGACTATTAGCATATCCTGCAAATTATAACTTTATACACCAGATGCTTCACGTGGGGGAAAGATTAGCGGGAACATATACATCCTTATTTTAGGGATAGATATGACCATCTAATTCCATGGATATGTATCAAATCAACAATAGAATTATTTCACTTTTACCATCTAGTCTCCCATCACCATTATGATAATATATTTGTCATATTTGTCGCAATATCAGCATCTGGAAATCAAAGTTCGTAATGATATTAATATATTTCATTTCCTTCCTGGAAAGTCTGTGGTACTTTATACTAGTTGATACAATTCAGAGTATTTTTATGCGAAGGAAATTGTAAATCAGTCCTTCAAAATCTTTGTGATTGTTGGCCACGTTCGCAATTAATGAAAGAAAAATGGAGACTGGCAACTGTAACGGCGTACCCAAACAGACGTGTCTCGGCGATGACGACACAGCGGACCATCGAGGACCACTGTTTAGGATTCGTGTCCTCAGTTTGATATTTTTTTTTCATCATTCACTAATTTAAAGGTGATATTTTTCAGTCAATATGGTCGAAGGAGAAGTAGGTAGAAGTTATTATGAGGGTGATATATGAATATATTTATAAGACAGTTTTGATGTTTACTGGAAAGTGGGGCTATGGCGATGCAATGGTGAATGAGTGAATATGAAAAAGGTAGTTATATGGTATGACGGGGCACCTAAGAGATGCTGACGGTTAAATGGCAATATCCAATTTGCATTTCAATAATGTAACTGAAAGAGATGGTGTTTGTTAATTGAGAAACTTAAGAGATTGTTAAAATGGATTGCATCTTGTAATTGGAGAGTAATATGATATTGAAAGCGAATAATGCGTTGTGCGATGAATTTATTTACTGGCAAGTTAACATCGAATAATCTATAAGTTTTTTTTTCGGATTAGAATATGATTTTCTATGAAAAGATTTTCTTTAGTAATGAGGTGTTGTAAGCTGGGAGAATGAAACACCATTAGTTTGATGTTGTAGATATATTCAAAATTTCTGTCAGTTTGCCATTAAAGTAGATATATGTCTCCTCACTTCGTTAGTGCGGACTTCAACCTAACACTGCATTCAGCCATGACATTAGGTACACAGGGAGATAATTAAATATAGGCAAGATACTGCTCGCTATAATGCAATTCATTATCTTTTCATTGAAGGACCGATCATCCAACATCAACCAAATTGTAGAAGATAAGGACGGCTAGTCTAGAAGCAGTGCGACGAATGAATTCATTTCTGATCTAGGCGAAGAAGAGTTGATGTGGTGTGGCCTTGGGCACCGATAGCCCTCACTGTGCCCAGATAAGTTATCTATGGTCAAGCTTGTCACAAGAAATACAAAGTTCTGTTTCACTGTGCCAGACACTGATTGTAATTCCCAAAATTTGGATTGTTGTGCTTTGATGCAAGACTTTTTTTTTAAACTTGTAGAATAGAAAATTCAGTTGTTCAGAACTCTGCTAATTTTCTCGTCTTTCGATCTTCCTGAATTGAGTATATGTATGTACTGTGCGAATCATATCTATGAATAATGCACCACGACCCAATTCTGTTTACGATTTTGCCTGTATGAAAGCACCAAAAGTTTTGTTCAAAATAATCCTGATTTTCACTCTTGGTATCATTTCTTTCATAAACAGGTGTGTATCTGGAATCTGTGTATTTTCCATATACTTTTTGCAGTTGATCCAACGGGTGTTTTATTCATGGCTGAAAGTGCTTATGGTATTTAGCGTTTTATGGACTATAACGGAAGTAGATGCATTTATGTTGTGGCCATGTACGAGATGTTCTGCCTCTAGAAACAAACTTATAAAGCTGGATGTGCTTAAACTTTGAGAAAGACGATGCAAGTTTATAGGGAGTTATTTTCTTAAGGACAGGTGAGAAACCCCAGATTACGAACTGTGAGAACGATATTTAGTTGATTGAGGCGGCTCTCCTAGAATTATGGCCATCAACACAAACCACGCAGGGGGGTGTGTACGAGATAGATTATAAAAACACGATAGAGTCGTTGGCGAGATAGAAGACGTAACGTTTGGGTTAGTTACTTCTAGTTAATATGTGGACGTGTCTAGTGACCTAATCTGTGGATTTAGCATGGACAGCCTGTTTACGGCGGAGTTGGTGTTACGTTAAGAATACAAAACCCTGGTTACTTAGATTACGAGCCTTGCTGAGCTGATGAGTCTAGTAGACTGTCCAGGATAGTGTATAAACGTAGGTGAAGGAGGGACGCAGCATAAAGGAATTCCCTAATGTTGAATTTACACATCAAATCTGCGGAATGTAGTTAGTGATGATAGACTGAAAACAGTGATGAAGAGGTACAATATGGAGTTGAGTTAGGTGATGAAGGAGGCACTAAACTAAACAGACGCTACATGTTGAGGAAAGGTGCTTTGCTTTATCATAACTTAATTCATGTTATATGGAGTATGTATATCACAGTTTTCCACCAAGTATTGGTGCAGCAAAACCGTCCAGGACGCTTAATTAGTCGACATAATCGTGAAGACTATTCAAGGACAACCACGGGAGTTGAGAACCTGCATGAACCCTGGAGCATATAGCTTGGTTGGCTTCCCCTTTATAACTTTTAAAGAATAACTTTCCAAAAATGAAGTTAAGAACACAAAGAGCGTATGAATAAAGAAAAATCATTGCTGAAGCCGTTTTTAGTTCACATTTTAACCTTACAATGTAAATTATCGATATCCTGGGGATAGGAAAGAAAGAGTACTTCCCACGCATTCCCCGGGTGTCTAAGAAGGCGACTAAAGGGGACGGGAGCGGGGGGCCTAGAAACCCTCCTCTCCTCGTATTTTAACTTTCTAGAAGGGGAAACAGGAGTCACGCGGGGAGTGCTCATTCTCCTCGAAGGCTCAAATTGGGGTGTCTAAATGTGTGTGGATGTAACCAAGATGTGAAAAAAGGAGATAGGTAGTATGTTTGCGGAAAGGAACCTAGATGTTTTGGCTCTTGAGTGAAACGAAGCTCAAGGGTAAAGGGAAAGAGTGGTTTGGGAATGTTCTGGGAGTAAAGTCAGGGGTTGGTGAGAGGGCAAGAGCAAAGGAAGGAGTAGCACTACTCCTGAAACAGGAGTTGTGGGAGTATGTGATAGAGTGTAAGAAAGTACACTCTAGATTGATATGGGTAAAACTGAAAGTGGATGGAGAGAGATGGATGAATATTGGTGCCTATGCACCTGGTCATGAGAAGAAAGATCATGAGAGGCAAGTGTTTTGGGAGCAGCTGAGTGAGTGTGTTAGCAGATTTGATGCACGAGACCGGGTCATAGTGACGGGTGATTTTAATGCAAAGGTGAGTAATGTGGCAGTTGAAGGAAAGATTTGGTGAACATGGGGTGTTTAGTGTTGTAAATGGAAATGGTGAAGAGCTTGTAGACTTGTGTGCTGAAAAAGGACTGGTGATTGTGAATACCTGGTATAAAAAGAGAGATATACATAAGTATACGTATGTAAATAGGAGAGATGGCCAGTGAGCGTTATTGGATTACATGTTAATTGATAGGTGCTTGAAAGAGAGACGTAGATGTTAAATGTGCTGAGAGGTGCAACTGGAGGGATGTCTGATCATTATCTTATGGAGGCGAAGGTGAAGATTTGTAGAGGTTTTCAGAAAAGAAGAATGTTCGTATGAAGAGAGTGGTGAGAGTATGTGAGCTTGGGAAGGAGACTTGTGTGAGGAAGTACCAGGAGAGACTGAGTGCAGAATGGAAAAAAGTGAGAGCAAAGGACATAAGGGGAGTGGGGGAGGAATGGAATGTATTTAGAGAAGCAGTGATGGCTTGCGCAAAAGATGCTTGTGGCATGAGAAAGGTGGGAGGTGGGCAGATCAGAAAGGGTAGTGAGTGGTGGGATGAAGAAGAAAGATTATTAGTGAAAGAAGAGAGGCATTTGGACGATTTTTGTAGGAAATAGTGCAAATGACTGGGAGATGTATAAAAAGAAGAGGCAGGCGGTCAAGAGAGATGTGCAAGAGGGCAAATGAGAGTTGGGGTGAGAGAGTATCATTAATATTTAGGGAGAATAAAAAGATGTTTTGGGAGGAGGTAAATAAAGTGCGTAAGATAAGAGAACTAATGGGAACATTGGTGAAGGGGGCTAATGGGGAGGTAATAACAAGTAGTGTTGATGTGAGAAGGAGATGGAGTGAGTATTTTGAAGGTTTGTTGAATGTGTTAGATGATAGAAGGCAGATATAGGGTGCTTTGGTCGAGGTGGTGTGCGAAGTGAGAGGGTCAGGGAGAATGGCTTGGTAAAGAGTGAAAGAGGTAGTGAAAGCTTTGCGGAAGATGAAAACCAGCAAGGCGGCAGGTTTGGATGGTATTGCAGTGGAATATATTAAAAAAGAGGATGACTGTGTAGCTGACTGGGTGGTGAGGATATTCAATGTATGTATGGCTCATGGGGAAGTGCCTGAGGATTGGCGGAATGCATGCATAGTGCCATTGTACAAAGGCAAAGGGGATAAAGATGAGTGTTCGAATTACAGAGGTATAAGTTTGTTGAGCATCCCTGGGAAATTATATGGAAGGGTATTGATTGAGAGGGTGAAAGCATGTACAGAACATCAGATTGGGGAAGAGCAGTGTGGTTTCAGAAGTGGTAGAGGATGTGTGGATTAGGTGTTTGCTATGAAGAATGTATGTGAGGAATACTTAGAAAAACAAATGGATTTGTATGTAGCATTTATGGATCTGGAGAAGGCATATAATAGAGTTGATAGAAATGCTCTGTAGAAGGCATTAAGAGTATATGGTGTGGGAGGCAGGTTGCTAGAAGCAGTGAAAACTTCTTATCGAGGATGTAAGGCATGTGTACGAACAGGAAGAGAGGACAGTGATTGGTTCCCAGTGAATGTCGGTTTGCGGCAGGGGTGCGTGATGTCTCCATAGTTGTTTGATTTGTTTATGGATGGGGTTGTTAGGGAGGTGAATGCAAGAGTTTTGGAGAGAGGGGTAAGTATGCAGTCTGTTGTGGAAGAGAAGGCTTGGGAAGTGAGTCAGTTGTTCGCTGATGATAGACCGCTGGTGGCATATTCGGGTGAGAAACTGCAGAAGCTGGTGACTGAGTTTGGTAAAGTGTGTGAAAGAAGAAAACTGAGAGTAAATGTGAATAAGAGCAAGGTAATTAGGTACAGCAGGGTTGAGGGATATGTCAGTTGAGAGGTAAGTTTAAATGGAGAAAAACTGGAGGAAGTGAAGTGTCTTAGATACCTGGAAGTGGATTTGGCAGCGGATGGAACCATGGAAGCGGAAGTGAGTCACGGGGTGGGGGAGGGTCGAAGGTTCTAAGAGTGTTGAAGAATGTGTGGAAGTCGAAAACAGTATCTCAGAAAGCAATAATGGGTATGTCTGAAGAAATAGTGCTTCCAACAATGTTATATGTTTGCGAGGCGTGGGCTATAGATAGGGTTGTGTGGAGGAGGGTGGATGTGTTGGAAATGAGATGTTTGACGACAATTTGTGGTGTGAGGTGGTTTGATAGAGTAAGTAATGAAAGGGTAAGATAGATGTGTGGTAATAATAGGAGTGTGGCTGAGAGAGAAGAAGAGGGTGTATTGAAATGGTTTGATCACATGGAGAGAATTAGTGAGGAAAGATTGATCAAGAGGATATATGTGTCAGAGGTGGAGGGAGCGAGGAAAAGTGGGAGACCAAATTGGAGGTGGAAAAATGGAGTAAAAAAGATTTTGAGTGATCGGGGCCTGACCATGCAGGAGGGTGAAAGGCGTGCAAGGAATAGAGTGAATTGGAATGATGTGGTATACCGGGGTCGACATGCTGTCAGTGGATTGAACCAGGGCATATGAAGCGTCTGGGGTAAACCATAGAAAGTTGTGTGGGGCCTGGATGTGGATAGGGAGCTGTGGTTTCGGTGCATTATACATGGCAGCTAGAGACTGAGTGTGAACGAGTGTGGCCTTTGTTGTCATTTCCTAGCGCTACCTCGCGCACATGCGGGGGGAGGGGGTTGTCATTTCATGTGTGGCGAGGTGGCGACGGAAATGAATAAGGCAGACTATGTACATATGTATATATGTATGTCTATGTTTATATATATATATATATATATATATATATATATATATATATATATAT